>NC_133335.1:6407803-6592261 GCF_042186555.1 Aquarana catesbeiana
GGTCCCTAGTCTATGGGGGGGTATATCGGTCCCTAGTCTATGGGGGGGGGGTATATCGGTCCCTAGTCTATGGGGGGGTATATCGGTCCCTAGTCTATGGGGGGGTATATCGGTCCCTAGTCTATGGGGGGGGGTATATCGGTCCCTAGTCTATGGGGGGGTATATCGGTCCCTAGTCTATGGGGGGGGGGGTATATCGGTCCCTAGTCTATGGGGGGGGGGTATATCGGTCCCTAGTCTATGGGGGGGGGGGGGCATATCGGTCCCTAGTCCACAGTGAACAAATGAACTTCAGTTTTAATTCCATTTGCATCAAACTGAAAGGATTTCCTATAAAACTGACATTTCCTGGCACAGGACCAGGAGCCGATCGTTTTCATTGTGACGAGTGAATAAACCTCATAAAGCCTCCTATGTGGGTCATTAATAATCACATTCTTCTACAGACTCGCCAACTCCATTGTATTCCTTTATCATCGCAGAACACAACGCTTCCCTCAGCCTCCGCTGGTGGGGGTGGATTTTACTTCAATGGTCTGTCAGGAGCATTCAATGTGTTATTGATGAGGCACACAAGCTGCTTGACTTTCTTTGTTACAGGACTCCATACAATGGAAGATGAGAGGGTGCTGAAAAAAATTAATTAGTACGTTCATTCATGGGGGGGGCAAAATCGAATGTTATTAGGCTTTTTTTTTTCTCCAGGTCAAACGTTATTCATTGTAAAGCGTAGAGTGAACCAGGAAAATATTGCGTTATGGCCACCAGATGGAGCTGATGATCATAGGAAATTAAATACCTGTTTACTATGATTGTCAGCTCCATCTAGTGGCCGTAATGAGGTATGTTCAAGAACCACTCTATGTTTTATGAATGAATAGCATTCGACCAACAGGCATTCGTGGAAACTGAAAGTGCAGATTAACCCGCTTGTGGACCAGCCGCCATCATTATACTGTGGCAGGTTGGCACGGCTGTTCAAATCGCCGTAGGTGTACTTTGGCCGCTTTAAGAGCTCCAGGGGGCGCGCGACGTCCACCGACGATCCGCGATCGCTCCTCAGAGAGCCATAACGGGGATCTGTCAATGTAAACAGACAGATCCCCGTTCTGTCAGGGGAGTAGAGAGAGATCCGCTGTTCCTAATGATGAGGAACAGCGATCTCTCTCTACTCCCAGTCAGTCCCCTCCCCCCCACAGTTAGAAACACCTCCCTAGGGAACACTTAACCCCTTGATCGCCCCCTAGTGTTAACCCCTTCCCTGCCAGTGTCATTTAAACAGTAATCAGTGGCTATTTTTAACTCTGATCGCTGTATAAATGTCCCAAAAAAAGTGTCCGATGTGTCCGCCACAAGGTCGCAGTCCCGCTAAAAAACGCAGATCGCCGCCATTACTAGTAAAAATAATAAAAATTCCATAAATCTATCGCCTATTTTGTAGACTCTATAACTTTTGCTCAAACCAATCAATATACGCTTATTGCGATTTTTTTTTTTTTTTTAACCAAAAATATGTAGAAGAATACGTATCGGCCGAAACTGAAGAAGAAATTATTATTTTTTTTTTTGGATATTTATTATAGCAAAAAGTAAAAAATATAGTTTTTTTTTTCAAAATTGTCGCTCTTCTTTTGTTTATAGCGCAAAAAAATACAAACTGCAGAGGTGATCAAATACCACCAAAAGAAAGCTCTATTTGTGGGGAAAAAAGGACATAAATTCTATTTGGGTACAGCGTCGCACAACCGCGTAATTGTCATTCAAAGCAACGTATCGCAAAAAATGGCCTGGTCATTAAGGGGGGCAAATCCTTCTGGTCCTTCCGTGGTTAAGGACCTATTAATTCGCTGTGACAAACATTTGCTCATCCTTGACAAATTCTGGCCGGATTTTACTTATTTACAGTGATTTCCTGTAATCTTCAGCGCCATCTAGTGGCCATAATGTGCTATTCTTCCCTGAAATACCTCATTCAGAAAAAAACACTGCAATACTGCATTATGACCACTGGATGGAGCTGACGATTGGGAAAATATACAGCAATACTACATATGGCCACTAGATGGAGCCGACAATCAGGAAAAAGACCACAATACTGCATTATGGCCACTAGATGGAGCTGAAAATTAGGAAATATACTGCATATGGCCACTAGATGGAGATGACAATCAGGAAGAACAACACAGTACTGCATTATGGCCACTAGATCGAGTTGATAATCAGGAAAAATAATGCAATACTGCAATATAGCCACTAAATGGAATTAAAAATTGGGAAAAATTACAATACTGCATTATGGCTACCAGATGGAGCTGACAATCAGGAAAAAGCAGCAATACTGCATGATGACCACTAGATGGCGATAACAATCACAAAAACACTGCAATACTGCATTATGACCACTAGATAGAGCTGAAAATTAGGAAAAATACTGCATATGGCCACTAGATGGAGATGACAGTCAGCAAAAATATCACAATACTGCATTATGGCCACTAGATGGAGCTGACAATCAGGAAAAATAATGCAATATTGCATTATGACCACTAGATGGCGCTGACAATCAGAAAAAAGGCCCCAATACTGCATTATAACCACTAGATGGAGCTAACAATCAGGAAAAATAATGCAATACTGCATTATGGCCACTAGATGGAGCTGACAATCAGGAAAAAGCAGCAATACTGCATTATGACCACTAGATGGCGATAACAATCACATAAACACTGCAATACTGCATTATGACCACTAGATGGAGCTGACAATCAGAAAAAGGCCCCAATACTGTATTATGACCACTAGATGGCGCTGACAATCACAGAAAATCACTATATTAAGTAAAATACGTCCAGAAATCGTAAAGGATGAGCAAATGCTTCTCATATTTGTCCAATAAATTGTTTCATAAATTGATTCCTTATAATTCGGTTCTGTAGCCTTTTTTTTTTTTTTAATGGGAGGTAATAGTTCTACTTTAAGAGCTGCGAAGGATCCATTTATTTTTTATTTTTTTTTCCCAATTAGGCTTTAAATCAGTATAAACAGAATTCTGATTGGTTGTTATGAGTTGTACTGCCTCCCCGATCGTGCTCCCCCGTTATTCACACACGGCACACACACCGCGCCATTGTGTTCAACGTTCATCTCCCAGCGATAATGTGCCGGGGGGACGCAGGAAGGATCCTGGGAGACGGTTGCCTGGATACACACTACCTGTCACCATCCTTATTACAAGAGGAACCCCCAAAAGACCCCCCCCCCCCCACACTCATCACTGTCACCGTGATAAATATACTCTCCGTGTCCTTCCCAGACGCCGTCCGCCGCAACCACCGACTTCTACCCACCGCCAGCTACACAGCCGACCCAGGGAAGGAGCGTTATTGATGGGAAATTCTATTATATTATCAATGTTCTATTATGTTAGACTGTTAATGGAGTGTTATATTATTGTTATGTGTAGTATTATATTATATTATTGTTATGTGTAGTATTATATTATATTATGTTATGTTTGGTATTATATTATTGTTATATTTAGTTTTATATTGTTATGTTTAGTATTATATTATTGTTATATTTGGTATTATATTATTGTTATATTTGGTATTATATTATGTTATGTTTGGTATTGTATTATACTGTTGTTATATTTTGTTTTATATTATATTATTGAAATGATTGGAATTGTATTGTATTATGTTTTATGTCAGAAATGGAATTTTTTATTGGTGGGGGTGGGGGGGGACAGGACAGGTACCCGCTCTCACTTCCACTTGGATCGCCTCCCTGCAGTCTTCAGCGATACGCCACAAGTCCCAGAAGACTGCGGGGACCATTCACAATGCGCAGTGCAGCTCATGCCCAGCCAGGTGCCCACAGTTAGGATGCCGGTGCCAGGGACCGAAGGTGGGTGGAGAAAGGGGCTTGAGTCGGATCATACCTGTTGATCCTGAGCCTTCTTATTGGACGATGATAGTCTGAGCCTTCTTATTGGACGATGATAGTCTGAGCCTTCTTATTGGACGATGATAATCTGAGCCTTCTTATTGGACGATGATAATCTGAGCCTTCTTATTGGACTACGATAGTCTGAGCCTTCTTATTGGACGATGATAGTCTGAGCCTTCTTATTGGACGATGATAGTCTGAGCCTTCTTATTGGACTACGATAGTCTGAGCCTTCTTATTGGACTACGATAGTCTGAGCCTTCTTATTGGACTACGATAGTCTGAGCCTTCTTATTGGACTACGATAGTCTGAGCCTTCTTATTGGACTACGATAGTCTGAGCCTTCTTATTGGACGATGATAATCTGAGCCTTCTTATTGGACTACGATAGTCTGAGCCTTCTTATTGGACTACGATAGTCTGAGCCTTCTTATTGGACGATGATAATCTGAGCCTTCTTATTGGACTACGATAGTCTGAGCCTTCTTATTGGACTACGATAGTCTGAGCCTTCTTATTGGACGATGATAGTCTGAGCCTTCTTATTGGACGATGATAATCTGAGCCTTCTTATTGGACTACGATAGTCTGAGCCTTCTTATTGGACGATGATAGTCTGAGCCTTCTTATTGGACGATGGTCTGGGATGGACCTGGGAAGATATCTTTGTACTGCTGCCTCTATCCTGGTGTATTATTTGTTACATTGTATCCGGTTCCAGGAATATGATGGAGGAGTTCTGCTGATTGCAGTCTCTATAGACTCATCTCCCCTCCTCTGAGTGTTTTTCCATCACTCAATAGAAGAGATTCTCATCATAGGGGAAGAAGTGATTCCACAGAACGGAATATACGTCCCATCACTGCAGGGAGAGACATTTATTGGAAGAATCATCATATATTATCGACCCGGAATGGACAGGAGCCTCTGCGGCCGGCTACAAGACGTGAGCTTATATATAATCAGATCAACCACAAGTTTTAAAGTATAACTAAAGGCAAAACGTTTTTTTTTTCCCCGTTTTGGATGAAGTGGAGAGGGGTTAGACCCCCTGTCAGGTTTTTCTTGCTGTCTGTGCCCCCCGTTAGGGAGACTCTTATTTGTTCTGTTTACTGTTATCACTGAGAGTGAAAGAGAATCCCAAATTTTGGGTTGTCACCAGAACAGGAATAGAAGGGAAATCTTCCAATGGGGACACTAGTTCAGGGATTTCCTCACTTCCTGTTTTGGTTATGGGACAGGAAGTGAAGGGAAATCTCCCCAATAGGACACCTGACAGGGGGCAGTGCCGGGACAAGGTCACCCAGAGCCCAGATGCCAATCGGTGCCCCTCCCCGCCCTCAAAATGTATGAACATTGCGTGTCAGCAAATATCCCCCCCTAGGAAAAAATTGAGCACTAATCTTCACCCACCCCCCCTCCCCAAGCATAAATTACCTTTGGAAGCCAAAATTCTCCCCAAGCAAACATTCCCCCTCCCAGCTCAAATCCTCTACCCATATATGTCCCCCTGAGCATGAATCCTCTACCCCACCCCCCCCAAACTCCTACTCCCAGCACAATCGCCCCTCCCAGCTCAAATCCTCTACCCCAAAATTGTCCCCCCTTAGGATGAATCCTCTACCCCCCACCAAACCCCCACTCCCAGCTCAAATCCTCTACCCTAAAAATGTCCCCCCTGAGCATGAATCCTCTATCCCCCACTCCCAGCCCAAATCCCCCCTCCTAACATTAGTCCCCCCCCAATTTCCCCTCCTAACACCAATCCTCTCAATCATCCCTTCTAGCACAAGCCCCCAAATCCTTACTGTGCCCTGGGCAGCTGCCCCTCCTGCCCACCCCTTGTCTCGGCCCTAAAAGGGGGTATAACTCCCCCCCCCCCCCTACTTTATCCAAAATGGGGGGAAAAAAAAGTTTTGCCTTTAGTTCTGATTTAAAGAAAAGCGGACCTCTGCTTCCACCCCGACCCTCCCCAGACATATATGTTACTGACAAAGATGTGCGGCCAATGAGTTGCAAGTCAAACTGTCAAAAGACACAAAGCCCGAATGTGGCCTGGTATCCGCCCCCTGGAGTCCCTGTACAGCAGAGCTCAAGCTGGGAGAGGTAGAAGCAGCACAAGCAGCCAACCAATTCATGTGTTGCACAAGAAGCGTGCCGATAGAGGGAGAGAGCAGAGTGACTAGGAGATGAGCTCATCAGCCTGCCACTGTTCAATCACAGGCCGTGACACCCTGGGCTTAGAGGGAGAAGGGTAAGTGATGTTGGCCATCAGACTGAGGACATCTAGTGGCAAAAAAATAAAGTACAGCGGGGGGGGACATCTCTGCATTGAAGGCGAGTAGTGCAGCAAAAACTGGTTTCGTTATTCTTATCTTTTACTGGGATGTTAATTGTTCTGCTGTAATGATTAATAGAAATTATTAATAAAAAGTAATAAAATGATATCTAATAATGCTCTGGGGTAGATTTCTTTGTTAGAGTGGCTGATGGCGCACGTTCCTCCTCCTCCTCTCTTCTTCACCAGTACATTGTGAACGATGTTCACCGAGACCTGAAAGATTTTACTTGACAGCTATACGTTTGAACTAAGAATGATAATTCTTTTTGATACAAAAAAATAATGGGCTAAATTTAGATATTGGTTTCCTTATCCATTATACTAAAGTTTTACGACCCCCCTCTGTGACTATCACCCCTCCCCCTCCCCCCTCCAGTCTATAGCTCTCCCTCTGTCTTATCTCACTTACTCTGCTGCTATCTTTATTACCATTGATTTGTACGGGTTTGTTTTTCTTTTCTTTTTTTTTAACATTCTGCTAAAAAAAATGTGTGAATCGGTAATGCTTGGACCTTGAAGAAGAGGGACGAAAGCTTGTCCTGGAAAATTGTATGTTAGTGCAAATTTAAAAAAAAGAATCGCGTTTGCGTCTAGAAGCGTTTGAAAAAAATTTTTTTTTTTTTTTCAAAATAGTCAAAAATGAAAAACGTCTGTAAACGAAATGCGGCTAAAACGCGAGTTGCCGCGTTTAGCTGCTTTTGAAATGCCTCAACGCATTTTTTTGGGTTCCAAAAAAAAGCCTCTAAACACAACTGCCTAGAAAGACTATAAACGACCCCCCCCCCCCCCCCTACATGTCCTGATAAGATAACAGAGGAGAGTTACCCTTCTCCTGACTGATACCTTCTAAAAATGAGATCCCTCTCATGCTTTGGAAGCTCTCTGCGGACCGCGGCTTATGCTGTAGGATGGCGACCAAGAAAATGTCAGGAAAGACCTACTAGAACAGCTGAACTTTATTTGGGGGTTAATCAGAGGCACTTTAAATGATGGCGGGCGTGTACTGACTCCTATTTAACGTGAATGCGATTGTTTAATTCTGAACACAGCGACAGCCCCGGTTACCGTGTTTCCCCCGAAAGTAAGACCTACCCCCGAAAATAAGACCTAGAGTTATTTTCTAGGAGGGCTGCAATATAAGCCCTACCCCCGAAAGTAAGCCCTAGTTTAAAATGCTTGTTGCATCCTATAATCCACTCTATTACAGTATTATATTATGTACATTGTGTGTGTTTTCTGTAATATAATTGCAGGGAGGAGATCTCCGGCGGGTCACAGAAGAGCAGAGCGGCGATATAACGAAGGTATTTGGCACAATTATATTACAGAAACACACATTGTACATTATATAATACTGTAATAGAGTGGATTATAGGATTTTACACGCATTTTAACACACCGGGGATTCCTGACAGGCAGGGAGGGAGAGGGGGAGAGAGGACATCACATCACATGGTAAGACCTACCCTGAAAATAAGCCCTACTGTGTCTTTTGTTGCCAAAATGAATATAAGACCCGGGATCATTTTGGGGGAAACACGTTATAAGAGGGTGTGCAGACTTTCAACTGAGTTGTACAATTTATAGGTCACATTAAAGGTGGAGAACGTTCTGAAATGATTTATCTTCGTCTCGTTTTTTTTTTTTTTACAAAACAGAAACCTGACATTTTACCCCGCCCCCCCCCCGGGGGTGTGTAGACTTTTTAGATCCACTTTCTATATGTAGAGGGCGGGGGCAGGTAATAGATGAAGATGCTGTGGTGAGCAGAGAGAGTTTAGTGCCGGGCTCCTCGATTCCTCACCAGTCGCTTCTTCCTCCTCTGTTTAATGTACAACCAACATGGGAAAGCTCAAACTTGATTGGCCGCTCTGAGCAGTCACTTCTGTCCCCTTGTGATGTCCCAACAACAGGATTCTAGGAGGGGAAAAAAAAAAAAATTCCAGGGAGGCTTTTAGTAGAATTCTCCCATTTGGGCTCATTTCTCTTAGCAGATGAGGAAATATTATTATAATGGTAACATTTGCAATAAAAAAAAAAAAAACTTTTTACATACAGTTTTGTATCAAAAAGTTTCAGCTGTAATTCTCATAGATTTACATTAGAGGGCGATAAAACACTTGCAGTGATACATATTATAGGCACTCATTTCTATAACTCAATCGCAAACCTTAGTCTACATTTATATAGCTCTGACATATACCGCAGTGCTGTACAGAGATCACTGAGCCAGTCATATCAGTCTCTGTACCAGGGGAGCTTACACTCTAATGTCCCCCCCCCAGTCACACATTATTATACATTTATATAGCTCTGACATATACCGCAGTGCTGTACAGAGAACACAGAGCCAGTCACATCAGTCTCTGTACCAGAGGAGCTTACACTCTAATGTCCCTCCTCCACAGTCACACACTATTATTATTATACATTTATATAGCTCTGACATATACTGCAGTGCTGTACAGAGCCAGTCACATCAGTCTCTGTACCAGAGGAGCTTACACTCTAATGTCCTCCCCACAGTCACACACTATTATACATTTATATAGCTCTGACATATACCGCAGTGCTGTACAGAGAACACAGAGCCAGTCACATCAGTCTCTGTACCAGAGGAGCTTACACTCTAATGTCCCCCTCACAGTCACACACTATTATTATTATTGTTATACATTTATATAGCTCTGACATATACCGCAGCGCTGTACAGTATTGTAGAATGAATCTTGCAGATTGTAGCAGACCCGTAATGTGATCATTCCCTCTTCTATGGAGGAAGGGGGGGGAGGGGGGGTCCGGTTGATTTATTAAAGGGGCAGAGGCCGGTAAATCTGCGCTGACGTCGGTTATCTGCACACAGACATCCAGATTTGTTCCTCTTTCTCGCACATGATTTGGTATTCTGTGCAAAGTGAACTTTCACTCAGCTTCACCTCATTTACTAAAAACTAAGTGAAAGTGTAAGACCGCCCCCCTCCCCCAATGTCAGACTTCAAACCACTAGATGAACACTGATATGGCGCTGTCATGTGACCACCAATTGTATCATTTCATGTTCAGCCAAATGTCGATTTCATCCCCGCTGTTCATCGCATTCTCACTATAAATACATGGAAAAAAAAAACAAAAAAACTTGTAAATATACTGTGAGAAGTCATCATGCTGTACACCTTTTGTAAATCCCCCCCCCAACACCCCATGGTGATCCATACAACCCCCCCACAGTGTGATGTCTGCAACCAACTTCCTCCCAGCAGACCTGACTGTTGTGGCTGTACAGAGGAAGGGGGTAAATAAGGTGGGCGTGGCTTTACTTTGATTTGGGTGTGGCCTGTGGCAGCTGTGTACCTCTAAGCATGATGAGAATACTATGTAGAAATAATGAGATAGAATGTCATCTATAATATAACTTGTATATAAATAATAGGAAGTGATGTCATATATAATATAACTTGTATATAAATAATAGGAAGTGATGTCATCTATAATATAACTTGTATATAAATAATAGGAAGTGATGTCATATATAATATAACTTGTATATAAATAGTAACAAAATAAACAACGGTAGCAAAGTAAACAATGACTCCAGAGGAATGTATGATGGGGGTCACATGGGTGTATGGAATGAGTACATGAAGTCTGCTTGTATAGTATATGACTATACACAATGCATGAATACAATGTACATGGGGTGTGCATGCATTGTGTATAATGTACATGGGGTGTGCATTGTATATACAGCAGTGAGTACACGGGGGGTGTATACAGCAGCGAGTACACGGGGGGTGTATACAGCAGTGAGTACACGGGGGGTGTATACAGCAGTGAGTACACGGGGGGTGTATACAGCAGTGAGTACACGGGGGGGTGTATACAGCAGTGAGTACACGGGGGGTGTATACAGCAGTGAGTACACGGGGGGTGTATACAGCAGTGAGTACACGGGGGGGTGTATACAGCAGTGAGTACACGGGGGGTGTATACAGCAGTGAGTACACGGGGGTGTATACAGCAGTGAGTACACGGGGGGTGTATACAGCAGTGAGTACACGGGGGTGTATACAGCAGTGAGTACACGGGGGGTGTATACAGCAGTGAGTACACGGGGGGGTGTATACAGCAGTGAGTACACGGGGGGTGTATACATTGGGGGAGATCTATGAAAACTGGGGCACTCACAATCAGGTGTAGCTGTGCAGAGAATCCAATCACCTTTTCAACTTCAGCTTGTTCAATTAAGCTTTGTTAATAAAACCTGGAAGCTGATTGGCTTCTATGGAGAGCGGCACCAGATCATGAAATACAGGTTTAGTAAATCTCCCCCATTATGTGTATATTGTACATGGGGTGTGCATTGTGTATAGTGAGTAGAGGGAGGTATATACATTGTATACAGTGAGTAGAGGGGGTATATAGATTGTATACAGTGAGTAGAGGGGGGTATATAGATTGTATACAGTGAGTAGAGGGGGGTATATACATTGTATACAGTGAGTAGAGGGGGTATATACATTGTATACAGTGAGTAGAGGGGGGTATATAGATTGTATACAGTGAGTAGAGGGGGGTATATACAATGTATACATTGAGTAGAGGGGGTATATAGATTGTATACAGTGAGTAGAGGGGGTATATAGATTGTATACAGTGAGTAGAGGGGGGTATATACAATGTATACATTGAGTAGAGGGGGTATATAGATTGTATACAGTGAGTAGAGGGGGGTATATACAATGTATACAGTGAGTAGAGGGGGGTATATACAATGTATACAGTGAGTAGAGGGGGGTATATAGATTGTATACAGTGAGTAGAGGGGGTATATACATTGTATACAGTGAGTAGAGGGGGGGTATATAGATTGTATACAGTGAGTAGAGGGGGGTATATAGATTGTATACAGTGAGTAGAGGGGGTATATACATTGTATACAGTGAGTAGAGGGGGTATATACATTGTATACAGTGAGTAGAGGGGGTATATAGATTGTATACAGTGAGTAGAGGGGGTATATACAATGTATACAGTGAGTAGAGGAGGGTATATACATTGTATACAGTGAGTAGAGGGGTATATAGATTGTATACAGTGAGTAGAGGGGGATATATACAATGTATACAGTGAGTAGAGGGGGGTATATACAATGTATACAGTGAGTAGAGGGGGTATATACAATGTATACAGTGAGTAGAGGGGGGTATATACAATGTATACAGTGAGTAGAGGGGGTATATACAATGTATACAGTGAGTAGAGGGGGGTATATACAATGTATACAGTGAGTAGAGGGTGGTATATACAATGTATACAGTGAGTAGAGGGGGGTATATACATTGTATACAGTGAGTAGAGGGTGGTATATACAATGTATACAGTGAGTAGAGGGGGTATATACAATGTATACAGTGAGTAGAGGGGGGTATATACATTGTATACAGTGAGTAGAGGGGGGTATATACATTGTATACAGTGGGTAGAGGGGGGTATATAGATTGTATACAGTGAGTAGAGGGGGGTATATACATTGTATACAGTGAGTAGAGGGGGGTATATAGATTGTATACAGTGAGTAGAGGGGGGTATATACATTGTATACAGTGAGTAGAGGGGGGTATATACATTGTATACAGTGAGTAGAGGGGGGTATATACATTGTATACAGTGAGTAGAGGGGGGTATATACATTGTATACAGTGAGTAGAGGGGGGTATATACAATGTATACAGTGAGTAGAGGGGGTATATACATTGTATACAGTGGGTAGAGGGGGGTATATACATTGTATACAGTGGGTAGAGGGGGGTATATAGATTGTATACAGTGGGTAGAGGGGGGTATATACAATGTATACAGTGAGTAGAGGGGGGTATATACATTGTATACAGTGGGTAGAGGGGGTATATAGATTGTATACAGTGAGTAGAGGGGGGTATATACATTGTATACAGTGAGTAGAGGGGGGTATATACATTGTATACAGTGAGTAGAGGGGGGTATATAGATTGTATACAGTGAGTAGAGGGGGGTATATACAATGTATACAGTGAGTAGAGGGGGGTATATACATTGTATACAGTGAGTAGAGGGGGGTATATACATTGTATACAGTGAGTAGAGGGGGGTATATAGATTGTATACAGTGAGTAGAGGGGGGTATATACAATGTATACAGTGAGTAGAGGGGGGTATATACATTGTATACAGTGAGTAGAGGGGGGTATATACAATGTATACAGTGAGTAGAGGGGGATATATACATTGTATACAGTGAGTAGAGGGGGGTATATACAATGTATACAGTGAGTAGAGGGGGGTATATACATTGTATACAGTGAGTAGAGGGGGGGTATATACATTGTATACAGTGAGTAGAGGGGGGTATATACATTGTATACAGTGAGTAGAGGGGGGTATATACATTGTATACAGTGAGTAGAGGGGGGTATATACAATGTATACAGTGGGTAGAGGGGGGTATATACAATGTATACAGTGAGTAGAGGGGGGTATATACATTGTATACAGTGGGTAGAGGGGGGTATATACATTGTATACAGTGGGTAGAGGGGGGTATATAGATTGTATACAGTGGGTAGAGGGGGGTATATACAATGTATACAGTGAGTAGAGGGGGGTATATACATTGTATACAGTGGGTAGAGGGGGTATATAGATTGTATACAGTGGGTAGAGGGGGGTATATACAATGTATACAGTGAGTAGAGGGGGGTATATACATTGTATACAGTGAGTAGAGGGGGGTATATACATTGTATACAGTGAGTAGAGGGGGGTATATAGATTGTATACAGTGAGTAGAGGGGGGTATATACAATGTATACAGTGAGTAGAGGGGGGTATATAGATTGTATACAGTGGGTAGAGGGGGGTATATACAATGTATACAGTGAGTAGAGGGGGGTATATACATTGTATACAGTGGGTAGAGGGGGTATATAGATTGTATACAGTGGGTAGAGGGGGGTATATACAATGTATACAGTGAGTAGAGGGGGGTATATAGATTGTATACAGTGAGTAGAGGGGGGTATATACAATGTATACAGTGAGTAGAGGGGGGTATATACATTGTATACAGTGGGTAGAGGGGGTATATAGATTGTATACAGTGGGTAGAGGGGGGTATATACAATGTATACAGTGAGTAGAGGGGGGTATATACATTGTATACAGTGAGTAGAGGGGGGTATATACATTGTATACAGTGAGTAGAGGGGGGTATATAGATTGTATACAGTGAGTAGAGGGGGGTATATACAATGTATACAGTGAGTAGAGGGGGGTATATAGATTGTATACAGTGGGTAGAGGGGGGTATATACAATGTATACAGTGAGTAGAGGGGGGTATATACATTGTATACAGTGGGTAGAGGGGGTATATAGATTGTATACAGTGGGTAGAGGGGGGTATATACAATGTATACAGTGAGTAGAGGGGGGTATATAGATTGTATACAGTGAGTAGAGGGGGGTATATACAATGTATACAGTGAGTAGAGGGGGGTATATACATTGTATACAGTGGGTAGAGGGGGTATATAGATTGTATACAGTGGGTAGAGGGGGGTATATACAATGTATACAGTGAGTAGAGGGGGGTATATACATTGTATACAGTGAGTAGAGGGGGGTATATACAATGTATACAGTGAGTAGAGGGGGGTATATACATTGTATACAGTGAGTAGAGGGGGTATATACATTGTATACAGTGAGTAGAGGGGGGTATATAGATTGTATACAGTGAGTAGAGGGGGGTATATACATTGTATACAGTGAGTAGAGGGGGGTATATACATTGTATGGAGGGAAGGAGGGAGTGCGGCGTGTATTGTGTCGGTAGTGCAGGCGGAGGCACCACCCCCTGTATTGCTGATCAGCCTCTCCCACCGACACTCACTTCTCATATTATACACAGAGCCAGGAGATCCGACCGTACCGACCGCTCACCTCCCCCCTACCGATCACCCCCTCCTCCATCCCTGCAAACTTTACTACCCCACCATGCTGCCTGCACACCCGGATCTCCCGATCTGAGGACACCCGCATCTACAGCTCTACACCCGACTTTGTTGACACCCTGATCTGGATTTGTACACCCCAATCTGAGGACACCCGGATATTCAGCTGTGCACCCCATCCTGAGGACACCCTGGTCTCCAGCTGTACACCCCATCCTGAGGACACCCTGGTCTCCAGCTGTGCACCCCATCCTGAGGACACCCTGGTCTCCAGCTGTGCACCCCATCCTGAGGACACCCTGGTCTCCAGCTGTGCACCCCATCCTGAGGACACCCTGGTCTCCAGCTGTGCACCCCATCCTGAGGACACCCTGGTCTCCAGCTGTGCACCCCATCCTGAGGACACCCTGGTCTCCAGCTGTGCACCCCATCCTGAGGACACCTCGATGAGCTGCCCTACACCAAACTCTAAGGACAGCGGCATCTCTTGCTTTACGCCCTCTTTTGAGGACACCCGGATCGCTTGGTCTACACCCCATTCTGAGGACACCTGGATCTCCAGCTGTACACCCCGCTCTACGGACACCTGGATCTGCTGCTGTACACCCCATTCTGAGGAGGCTAGGAAATGGTGAACACTTGGATTTATTCTTCAGCATCAACATGGTGACCACCCCCTTTAATCAATGAGAACCCCTGAGATTGTGACCCCCCCATTTATGAGTACAGCTAGCTTTGGGGCACAGAGATTGTGACCCCCATTTATGAATAGCATTGTCATTGGGGTCCCCCCATCTCTGAGTAAACCCTGGCGCATCTTGATTTTGACATCTATCTTCCAGGATCTTTGGGGGATTTTAAGGGACTTTTCCGAGGAGTCTAGGAGGTTGAGGGGCACCAGGGTTGGAATACCCTGAGATACCTCCATACAATGCAGCAACAGATCTGCCCCTTGCAGAAGAGCACCCCTTGTGGTGGAGGGCAGCAGTGACAGACATGGAGGCAGAGGGGCAGGGGGGCAGTGCTGTGGAGGGCAGCAACAAGGATGCGGAGAAGCAGCTCAGGCTTCGGCTTTGTGTGCTGAATGAGATCCTGAGCACTGAGAGGGACTATGTGGGGACTCTACACTTTCTTCAATCTGTAAGTATCTCTATGTGTCGGTCTGAGTGTTAAAATATCCATATACTGCTCTCTACACATGTTGGGGGGTTTGGGGAACAGAATATGAAGTGTTAATCAAGTTCAGTATGAGTGCTTATCAAGGTTGTCTTGGGGAGGACCTTTCCATATGCAGGAACACTCAGGATTCCATCTCTTATGAGTTTATTCTACTCTTCCACCAAGTGGCCCATTAGGACGTCTTCAGGGGTCTGTGAGACTGACATTAGGAAAATTCCCAGCTTGACCCCTCCGGTAGACGACTCCTCAACTTGACACCTCTGGTAGACGACTCCCCGGCACGACCCCTCCAGTGGAAGGCTCCCCGGCACGACCCCTCCAGTGGAAGGCTCCCCGGCACGACCCCTCCAGTGGAAGGCTCCCCGGCACGACCCCTCCAGTGGAAGGCTCCCCGGCAGGACCCCTACAGTAGGAGGCTCCCCAGCAGGACCCCTACAGTAGGAGGCTCCCCAGCAGGACCCTTCCAGTGGAAGGCTCCCCGGCAGGACCCTTCCAGTGGAAGGCTCCCCGGCACGACCCTTCCAGTGGAAGGCTCCCCGGCACGACCCTTCCAGTGGAAGGCTCCCCGGCACGACCCATCCAGTGGAAGGCTCCCCGGCAGGACCCCTACAGTAGGAGGCTCCCCGGCAGGACCCCTACAGTAGGAGGCTCCCCGGCAGGACCCATCCAGTGGAAGGCTCCCCAGCGGGACCCTTTCAGTGGAAGGCTCCCCAGCGGGACCCTTTCAGTGGAAGGCTCCCCAGCGGGACCCTTTCAGTGGAAGGCTCCCCAGCGGGACCCCTACGTTAGGAGGCTCCCCAGCGGGACCCCTACGTTAGGAGGCTCCCCAGCGGGACCCACCCAGTGGAAGGCTCCCCAGCGGGACCCACCCAGTGGAAGGCTCCACAGGGTTAACCCCTCCAGTAGAAGGCTCCCCAACATGACCACTCCAGTAGGTAGAAAACGCTCTATTCCTGACCCCCTGTCTACCTTTCTGATCTCTCACCTCATGTCACCTTTCTCAAGAGTCCACTGATCCAGAGTGTGGTGTTCTGTACCGGCTGGAGGGTCTACATTCACTGAAAGTACCCTTCAACTCAGACATGGGAGGATCATCTTGGGGATATATCTATCTGGCTGCACTGATTTAAATTTAAATTGTGTGGTTAAATCATGGTAGAATCTTGACTGTGTTGTCCTGATGTAGAGAATCCTAAATGTGTAGCCCTACTGAGGGGTGCTCCTAAAGGCACAGCCAAGAGGTGTTCCTGAGTGCTAGTGTTCATGTGGAGGGGGTGCTCCTGATTCTTGAGCACACGTGCCAGCCAAGGTGTACTCCTGGGCAGTTGGCACAGCTGAGGGGTGCTCCTGGGTAGGTGGCCCAACCAATGGGTGCTTCTGGAAGTGCATCTCAGCTGAGGGGTACCCCTAAGTGTGTGGCCCTGCTGATGGGTGCTTCTGAGGGTGTAGCTCGCTCAAGGGGTGCCCTTCAGTGCGTGGTCCTGCAAGAGATACTTCTGTGTGGCTCAGGTAAAGGATGCTCATGAGCGTGTACATCCCAGCCAAAGGGTGCTTCTGAGAGTGCACTTCAGCCAAGGGGTGCTCTTAAGTGTGTGGCCCTACCAAGGGGTGCTCCTGGGTAAGTGGCTCACCCAAGGTGTCCTCCTGAGAATGTGGCCCTGCCAAGGGGTGCTCCGGAGTGCGTGGCCCTTCTAAGGGGTAATTCTGAGTGTTCTTCCCAGCCAAGGGGTGCTCCTGAGCATTTAGCCTAGAGGAGTGATGCTCATAAATGGGTAACCCAGCTGAAGGGTGCTCCCGAGCATGCGTTCCAGCTGAGGGGTGCTCCTGAATAGGCATCCCTGTTAGCTTCTCTCTCTAGGCATGTGGAACAGCGAGAGGGGATTTCTGATTCTGAGGATGTGCTCTTTCTGAGAAATCCCTGGTATCTGGCCTGCTGGGGTTATGTGAGGAGAGGCTGTGATTGGTGGTTTATCTTTGATAATTCTGCTCACTCTAGCGGATTGTGTATGAAGAGCTTTCTCTCTATAACGGGATTATCCTGACACAACACTCGCTACATCACTCAGATTACACTCCATTCTCTCTGCTTAATCTCCATAATCCGTCACTTTGGGGGTCCCCAGGCCCCCCCGCCTACAGTGGGCTGCGTTAACCCCACAAGTGCTATAGTGTCTGTAGCTGGCCCCCTCTCTGGTGGCCTTCTGTCAGTTTAAATCCCTACTCTCTCCATGCATGGAAGAGGAATGAGTTAAATACCCTTGCAGGGGGTTCCCACCATGCTGCAAGGTTAAATGCCCCAGGTTAACATCATGGTTGGGGTCCATGTGACTAGGGGGGCTCTGTCATTGGGGTCATTGTGACTAGGGTGGCTCTGTAATTGGGTTTGGGGTCCATGTGACTAGGGGGGCTCTGTAATTGAGGTTGGGGTACATGTGACTGGGCGGGACTCAGTAATTGGGGTTGAGGTCCATGTCACTGGAGGGCTCTGTAATTAGGGGTTGGGGTCCATGTCACTGGGGGGCTCTGTAATTGGGGTTGGGGTCCATGTCACTGGGGGGCTCTTTAGTTGTGGTCCATGTCACTGTGGGGGGCTCTGTAGTTGGGGTTGGGGTCCATGTGACTGGGGGGCTATGTAGGTGGGGTTGGGGTCCATATGTCTGGGGGGCTTTGTAGTTGGCGTCCATGTGACTGGGGGGGGGGGCTCTGTAATTGGAGTTGGGGTCCATGTGACTGGGGCGGGACTCTGTAATTGGGGCTGGGGTCCATGTGACTGGGGGGCTCTGTAGTTTGGGTCCATGTGACTGGGGGGGACTCTATAATTGGGGTTAGGGTCCATGTGACTGGGGGGCTCTGTAATTGGGGTTGGGATCCATGTGACTGAGGGGCTCTGTAGTTGGGGTCCATGTGACTGGGGGGCTCAGTAATTGAGGTTGGGGTCCATGTGACTGGGGGGGCTCTGTAAATGGGGTTGGGGTCCATGTGACTGGGGGGGCTCTGTAATTGAGGTTGGGGTCATTGTGACTCGGGGGCTCTGTAATTGGGGTTGAGGTCCAGGTGACTGGGGGGCTCTGTAATTGGGGTTGAGGTCCATGTGACTGGGGGGCTCTGTAGTTGGGGTCCATGTGACTGAGGGGGACTCTATAATTAGGGTTGGGGTCCATGTGACTGGGGGGCTCAGTAATTGGGGTTAGAGTCCATGTGACTGGTGGGATGTCGCCGACTTCATAGCAGTACGGTAACCCCGCGGTTGCCCATCCAGTGAACAGTGTGAACCCCGACACTCACCCCCCCCCCCTCCCATACATTGTGTTCTGTTATATCTGATACGTGCAAAAGAAAATACTTGTTGATCCCGCCAGGAAACCTGTGAGCTGATAACTTCCTGCACTGGGCTTTTATCAGTTACATTGTTCCCAGCGCTCCATGTGGACTGCAGAACGCCTCCTTGTTATGGGGAAGAGGAGGGGGGGGGGGTGCTCTGCAGTCCTGTCCAAGTGTGACAACGCTACTCCTCTATAGGTGAGTATGGTCACCCTGGGATAGGAAGTGTATTAATGGCAGGATCACCAGGTGAGAATCCAGGGAATATGGTCTGACAATGAAAACCAATGCAGCCGGCAGGTCTAAGGAGTGAAATCTGTGATATATGACATGATTCTTCCTGAGGGCCGATACACGGGAACTTCTTGATGTTGATGTGTGTGGTGTCACATGATTTCAGTGTGCTGAGACTGAGCCCACTGACAGAAAACATTTGTGTCTGTAGGAGAGACTTATCTCCGCACACACCTACCGCTAACACTCATTAATGGTGGAGTCTCATCTCTGCTGACCCTTATTAATGGTGGAGTCTCATCTCTGCTGACCCTTATTAATGGTGGAGTCTCCTCTCTGCTGACCCTTATTACTGGTGGGGTCTCATCTCCGCTGACCCTTATTAATGGTGGAGTCTCATCTCTGCTGACCCTTATTAATGGTGGAGTCTCATCTCCGCTGACCCTTATTAATGGTGGAGTCTCATCTCTGCTGACCCTTATTAATGGTGGAGTCTCATCTCTGCTGACCCTTATTAATGGTGGAGTCTCATCTCTGCTGACCCTTATTAATGGTGGAGTCTCATCTCTGCTGACCCTTATTAATGGTGGAGTCTCATCTCTGCTGACCCTTATTAATGGTGGAGTCTCATCTCTGCTGACCCTTATTAATGGTGGAGTCTCATCTCTGCTGACCCTTATTAATGGTGGAGTCTCATCTCTGCTGACCCTTATTAATGGTGGAGTCTCATCTCTGCTGACCCTTATTAATGGTGGAGTCTCATCTCTGCTGACCCTTAGTATTGGTGGAGTCTCACAGACCAGCTGCCATGTACTGTCTCTCTAGAAGGAAGTCTATTGTTGAGTTGGTGAATTTCCTGCTAGTCAGTCATACAGGAAGCTCTGAAGCTTTACATTTCACCACAGCCGACCCGGCTGCACCCCGGAACAGCTGCCCACTCATGTCTTCCATGGCTGATATATATGATTTACACATCTTCTGGGGCTGGTTACTGATGGTATCTAATGAAACCCCAGAACCTGCATAGAGCCCTGTAGACCAGTGGTTCTCAACCCTGTCCTCAAGTACCCCCAACAGGCCATGTTTGCAGGTTTTCTTTTAAATCTGAGTCAATGGCTTGGTATTTTGGACAACTATTTTATTTAAGAGGAATTCCCAAAACATGGCCTGTTGGGGGTACTTTAGAACAGGGTTGAGAACCACTGGTGTAGACGATGAAGTCACACGGACAATGATCCTGAAGCACAGGTTGGAGTAGATGAAGGCTCAGGCTCAGATGAAATGTGTTGGAGAAGAAGACATAACCATCAGCTTTATCTCTAAATCCTAACTCCAGAAACCTGGAAATTCCTTCTTTCATTGGGGTTGCTTCTTCTGCAAGGGTTAGCTGCTTGTTTGGTTCTTCTGCACTGCAAGGTTTAACTGCTTGTATATGTCTAGGGGGGGCACAGAAAAGATTTACCTACCTTTATCCTCCCCTCCTCTGCATGGCCAGACCTGGTACGATCACAACACCATTGAGTACAGGATAGATCAGAGGACCCGGCTCATTGGTGGTACTCCATAGACCTGCTGCACATGCTCAGTTGTGGGGGCACCAGGGCCACCATTATAAAACATGGGACCCCATACAACCTACCTGACAAGTCTTTCTGGGTGGAAACCCAAGGGATGTGGCCAGCACAAGTTTGATGGACAGCACCCATGACCAGGCCAGGCCCAGTATGGGAGGGCTGGCTGTACCCCCCCCCCCCCCCCCCCCATCAGCAGCCATTGAGGAGTAGGGCCCAGACTTTGGCAGGGTAACGGAGGCCATGGAGGAATCAAAGTGTCCATACTGCCCATAGCAGACATCTAGTTGTTTCCTCCCAGGAATCTGATGAGGATTTCCTCCCTTGAAGATTCTACATAAGGGTCCATGCACACTAGGAGCAGAAAAAAGATGCCAGGACCCTCTGGCAGAAAAAGCAGCATAAAAATTCTCCCAGTGGCTCGTATTGCGCAAGAGTTTAGGAGAGTTTGTGGGCAATTGTTTTTTTATAAGCGTTGTTTTCCAAAACATTTTCCCCTGCCCATTACTCGATGTACTGTACTCCCTGCCCATTACTCGATGTACTGTACTCCCTGCCCATTACTCGATGTACTGTACACTTGAAAACGCCAAACGCTCAAACGCCGCGTTTATGAGTGTTAAAGACGGACCTTCAACCTCTTCCTCACGTTGCTTCCATTCCACCTCTCCTGCCATCCTGCAGAAGTATTGGGCTTTTTTTGTGTTGTTGTTTTACCTTTTTTCAAAAAAAATAAAAAATGTCATTCGCCTTAGACGATTGATGCCCTTCCTTTCCTTAATGAACACAATAGGTGATCGATACCCATCATCATCATCATCCATCATCATCATGTTCATTCATAACTGAAGCATTGGCTGTATGGGGCCCTGTGTCAGGTTGTTTTATATGGGGCCCTGTGTCAGGTTGTTTTATATGGGGCCCTGTGTCAGGTTGTTTTATATGGGGCCCTGTGTCAGGTTGTTTTATATGGGGCCCTGTGTCAGGTTGTTTTATATGGGGCCCCGTGTCAGGTTGTTTTACATGGGGCCCCGTGTCAGGTTGTTTTACATGGGGCCCCGTGTCAGGTTGTTTTATATGGGGCCCCGTGTCAGGTTGTTTTATATGGGGCCCCGTGTCAGGTTGTTTTATATGGGGCCCCGTGTCAGGTTGTTTTATATGGGGCCCCGTGTCAGGTTGTTTTATATGGGGCACCGTGGTTTCTAACAGAAGCCCTGCATTGAGGGACTTCCACTGCTTGTATTTAGAATTAATTGTAATGCTGTGTTGGTGAGTACAGAGCTGTATGATGTGCATTGTTTTGGCCCTCAGTAGGCCAGGTTCCTCAGAACTGTCAGATGTCGCTGCTCACCGACTGTTTGTTTCCTCTCTGACAGCCTCACCCAAAGTGGCAACCAGCCGTGGAGAGGCGAATGAAGGGAAGTGGTTTCTTAGTACATGCGTCTTCATAGAGAACGCAGCGCACACTAAGAGCGATAACGGCGTCCTGCTGGGTGTGACCTGGCCAGGCTTTCATACAGGAAGGTCTTCTGTACCTCCCCACCCTGATACTGTGACACCTATGACATTACCATCACCGGCATCACACATCCTCCATTATTAGAATACAATTCTGATGCAATGTTTCAGATCCAGCAGAATTCTCTATTTCTAGTTCCACCTTTTTGAAGGCCAGTTCACACCAGAACGCGGTGCAAGAAAGGCGCCTTACCGTGCAAGTTTCCCGCACAGCACTCAAAATGTACCGTCTTTTGCGATCTGCTGCAGGTGCCAATGTAATGTTAAAGGCGCCCCAAACGCAGCTCGCAAACGCAGTGTATTTGCAGGCACCAGATCACATGCGTTCCAGTGAGGAGCTCAGCACAAGACCTAGAAGACCACAGAGATCACTGTATTTATTACTACTGCGATTTATCAGCTTTTGAATTAAGGTGATCAGATTTTCCAAATGTGGGGACATCCTACTGACCCCACCTGCTTTCAGAGCAAGGGGCGGGGATAATAAATAGCCGCACGTGCAGCACACTACACCAAATGTTGGGTGTGGTCAAATTATGCTGACAGTGGGAGGGGCCTAAAGGGGTAGGGTTTAATTGCATGCCCTCCTCTTCCTCCTCCTTCTCCAAGACTAATCTCAGAAGCGTTGCTAAGACAAATGACCCAACAGCCGTCCAGACCGGGGACACCATTATTGTAGGTGGAAAGAAGTCATTTCGTAGCTCCTCCAGGATGCTTCTTCAGTAGCCTGGTCTCATCAGTGCCCCTCATGGTGCCCCCTAAACTTGATGAATGTCCCTGGAAACTGAGGACGTCTGGTTACCCTATGGCATATGTATACCTTAACTGGTACAAGCTGGACATTGGAACTCTCACATTCCCCTTGGATTTGTTCTGTAATTTTGATGGCGTTTCCTAGCTCCTCCAAGATGCTTCTTCAGTAACTTGGTCTTAAAGTGCCCCATATGGTGCCCCCTCAAATTGGTGATTGTCTGTGGAAACCAGGGACGTCTGGTTACCCTATACCAGAGGGATCCCACAGGTATGGGATAGGTTCAAGCTGGACAATGTAACTTTCACATTCACCTGGAATTATTCTTTAGGCATTTCATAGCTCCTCTAGGATGCTTCTTCAGTTACGTTGGTCCAAGCTGGACAATGTAACTCTCACATTCACCTGGGTTGTTCTGTAATGTTGAAGGTATTTTGTAGCTCCTCCAAAATGCTTCTTCAGTAGCTCAGTCTTCTTGGTGCCCTCTAAAATTTGTGACTGTCCCAGGAAACCAGGGACATCTGGTCATCCTATTCCAGAGGGATCCCAATGGTATGGAATATGAATACGTTGATCCAAGCTGGACAATATAACGCTCAGATTCACCTGGACTTGTTCTGTAATGTTGAAGGCGTTTCTTAGCTCCTCCAAGATGCATCTTCGGTACCCCTTCAATATTAAAGAACAAGTCCAGGCGAATGTGAGAGTTCCATTGTCCAGCTTGGACCAACGTACTCATTTCCATAGCTCTGGGATCCCTCTGGAATAGGGAGACCAGATGTCCCAGGTTTCTAGGGACATTCACTGATTTTTGCGGGTGTTTTGTAGCTCTTCCCAGGATGCTTCTTGCTTGGTCCCATAAGTGCCTCTTATTGTGCCGCCTAAAATAAGTGACTGTCTCCAGAAACCAAGGACGTCTGGTCACCCTATTCCAGAGGGATCTCAATGGTATGGAATATGTATACGTTAGATGGTGGTTGTAGGTCCTCCAAGATGCTTTTTTTAGTAGTTTGTTCTTCTAAGTGCCTTCTATGGTGCCCCCTAAAATCATTGACTTTCCCCAGAGACCGGGGAAGTCTGGTCACCCTTTTCAGAGAGATCCCACAGATGGAATATGCATACTTACGTTGGCCCAAGCTGAACCATGTACTTTTCATATTCACCTGGATTGTTCTGTAATGTTGAAGGTGTTTTGTAACTCCTCCAAGATGCTTATTTGGTAGCTTGGTCTTATAGGTGCCCCTTATTGTGCCCCCTAAAATCTGTGACTTTCCACAAAAACTGGGGACATCTGCTCACCATATTCCAGAGGAAACCCAGTGGTATGGAATATGAGTACGTTGGTCCAGCTGGACAATGTAATTCTCACATTCACCTGGATTGTTCTGTAATTTTAAAGGGGTTTTGTAGCTCCTCCAAGATGAACCCTTCAACATTTAAAGAACAATCCAGGTGAATGTGGGGGTTACATTGTCCAGCTTGAACCAATGCACTCCTTTTTCATACCATTGGGATCCCTCTGGAATAGAGTGACCAGATGTCCCCAGTTTCTAGTCACTGATTTTGGGGGTGTTTTGTAGCTCCTCTAAAATGCTTCCTGCTTGGTCCTAAAAGCCCCTTATGGTGCCCCCTAAAATTAGTGAGCTTCCCCAGAAACTAGGGACCAGAGGGATCTCAAGGGTGTGGAATATGTATGCAATAGATTGGTCCAAGCTGGACAGTGCAACTCACATAGTCACCTGGACTTGTTCTGTAATGTTGAAGGTGTTTTTTAGTGCCTTCAAGATGCTTATTCAGTAGTTCTGTCTTAAAAGTGCTTCTTAGGCTGAGTTCACACTGTGGCATTAAGAGCAGGCCTTTGACAGGCATTAAAAACACCCCTCAAATGCCTATGCACAAGATATAATAGACAGCACATTGTGCTGTTCACACTAAGCGTTAGCTTCGCGTCGCTTCAAAATTGAAGCCTCCTGTCAAGTCAGGAGGCATTTGAAGCCTTTCAACGCCTTCCATTCAAGTTTATGGTAACGCTTCACAAACGCTTTGGCAGGCGTTTTCGGCGCGGTTTTGATGCAGTTGCGGCACGTTTTAAAATGTGTTTATTTCAGTCACTTTCCATTGTGGAGCCGTTTTGACGCTCATCAAATGCTACGAAACAGCGCAAAGGGCGTTTTAGGGAGCGTTTTTGACTCTTGTAAAACGCCCCATTCTAAAGCTCATTGACGCCTGTCTGACGCCCATACTAATGCCATACAAACGCTATAGGAGCGTTTGTCGAGCGTCACAAATTTACTCAAGTGTGAACAAGCCCTTATGGTGCCCCTAAAATCTGTGACTGTCCCCAGAAACCAGGGACGCCTGGTCACCCTATTCTAGGGGGATCCCATAGGTATGGGTTGGACCAACTCTCACATTCACCTGGATTGTTCTGTAATGTTGAAGGTGTTTTGTAGCTCCTCCAAGAGGCTTCTTCAGTAGCTTGGCCCTATAAGTGCCCCTCATGGTGCCCCTGGTCACATTGGCAGGATGCGTGGCTCATTGTCTGCCATGCCTGGGCCGTGTTATATCACCAGGAATGTCCCGGAGTTTCAGACGAAACGTCTGTGTGTGTGTGTGACGTGGTTGCCACTTGTAATGACTTTTACAGATCACATCTGCCTCATTCAGGGCACTGTCCCCGCGCCGCGCTGCGTCCTGCCAGCTGGCGTTTAGGTGGCCCAGACGGGGGAGAATCAGTTTTTCCTCGCAGTCTCTCCTGCGCTGTCTGCCTTCCCTCTCCCATTTCATCATTTAAAAGGCAGTAAAATCCTAAAAATATTTCTGCTGGTTCCTCCGTATTTGAAGTGCGCTCATAACGTGGCCTGTTAATGGGTCTCCTTCCATGTGTTCCCTTGTAACGTCTCCATGTGGGGTTTTATGGTGCCCTGACACCTGCTTTCTCAGATCTTCTCCCAATAATTGTAAGGGAATAGTCACATGTCCATCGGGGTCCATCTCCCCCAATCTCAGCAGATTTGTCTGACAGGAAAGACTGGGCAACTGGGACCGCATTCCTTCCTGATCTCCAATATTCCCAGATTATCCTTCACTCCTTATAAACTGGGAGACAAGAATACAGGATTGGTCTCTGTTATTGATTATGTGATTACTATCTAATGTATCCATCTCCTGTATTATGTCTGCAGTCTCTGATCATCTTCTGTACTATGTCTGCAGTCTCTGATCATCTCCTGTATTATGTCTGCAGTCTCTGATCATCTCCTGTATTATGTCTGCAGTCTCTGATCATCTCCTGTATTATGTCTGCAGTCTCTGATCATCTCCTGTATTATGTCTGCAGTCTCTGATCATCTCCTGTAGTATGTCTGCAGTCTCTGATCATCTCCTGTACTATGTCTGCAGTCTCTGATCATCTCCTGTACTATGTCTGCAGTCTCTGATCATCTCCTGTACTATGTCTGCAGTCTCTGATCATCTTCTGTACTATGTCTGCAGTCTCTGATCATCTCCTGTATTATGTCTGCAGTCTCTGATCATCTCCTGTATTATGTCTGCAGTCTCTGATCATCTCCTGTACTATGTCTGCAGTCTCTGATCATCTCCTGTACTATGTCTGCAGTCTCTGATCATCTTCTGTACTATGTCTGCAGTCTCTGATCATCTCCTGTATTATGTCTGCAGTCTCTGATCATCTCCTGTATTATGTCTGCAGTCTCTGATCATCTTCTGTATTATGTCTGCAGTCTCTGATCATCTTCTGTATTATGTCTGCAGTCTCTGATCATCTCCTGTACTATGTCTGCAGTCTCTGATCATCTCCTGTATTATGTCTGCAGTCTCTGATCATCTCCTGTATTATGTCTGCAGTCTCTGATCATCTCCTGTATTATGTCTGCAGTCTCTGATCATCTTCTGTATTATGTCTGCAGTCTCTGATCATTTCCTGTACTATGTCTGCAGTCTCTGATCATCTCCTGTACCATGTCTGCAGTCTCTGATCATCTCCTGTACCATGTCTGCAGTCTCTGATCATCTCCTGTACCATGTCTGCAGTCTCTGATCATCTCCTGTATTATGTCTGCAGTCTCTGACCATCTCCTGTATTATGTCTGCAGTCTCTGACCATCTCCTGTACTATGTCTGCAGTCTCTGACCATCTCCTGTACTATGTCTGCAGTCTCTGATCATCTCCTGTATTATGTCTGCAGTCTCTGATCATCTCCTGTATTATGTCTGCAGTCTCTGACCATCTCCTTCCTGGCGTGTCCATGGGACAGGAAGTGACAATAATTCTCCCCCAATGAGTTGACCTTTCCCTACTACATCCATACCAGAGCAGTGTGTAGTCTGTGGATCTCCTGTAACGTATGGGAAGGTTATAGACATCCTTTACATTTCCTGTGCGGTTGGGAGCTGCGTGTGGAATTGTTTTGTGATTTGGATGTTCAGCATTTCTGCGCGGTTTTCCCACAGTGCTGCACTTTGACCGCATTTCCTCCATAGAATCTGTGCAGTTTGCGATGTGTCCCATCGCGATGTACGGTGAGAGCGGCACGCAGGAATGGATTTCACCTCCAGGGAATTATCCGTATGTTATCTGCCGACGAGTTTGGTGAGCCCACATCCCCGGCGCTGGTCTTGACAAGCAGATTCAATTGCAAGAACAACATGTCCAGGCCCATTCCCTTCCTGGCTTGTGCCTTTGGCAGTAGAATGTAATACAGACAGACAAACCCCTATCAATTTTTTTTTTTTTATCATCTGTGTCTCATTGTTTGAGATTTTCCTTAAATTCCTGTCCCATGGCCACAACAGGAAATGGGAGGAAAAACCCCATAAAGTGTGGAAATCCCTGGTTGTTACCAGAACTAGTTTCCCCAACAGTTACTCAATGTCTATTGCTGACAATGCCTCTCGGTTTGGCGTGATGATGACACAACATAGATGAACAGAGGGACACATATCAGAGGGATGACAGTGCTGCAAGTTCAGAAATCTTAGAGAGTTGATGGTCCTCAAAGGAAATAAGGGGACACAAGCAGCAGTGGCGGTACCTGGAAATGACGGGACAAGTTTATATATTGTACCGTATAATGAAAGTATGATCTTTATTACAATAAATGTAACATTTTGTCTTAAATTCTACTTTAAGTCACTTTATGTAAGAAATGCCAGCAGGTAGCTCTTTATGGAAGAGGCTCTGTATATTTCTTCTGCCTTAAATGCTCCCGTCTGGTCTGTTTTTTTTCCCCCAATTATACACTGAGTCACATACGCACAGCACAGTGTAAAGTTACTTAGCATGCCGTGGATGCTGGGGCAAAATAACCCCCATATGCATGATTTACATCATCCCTGGCAGGCATGTGATGACCCCAAAACCAAAAGAATACCAGTAGATGATGTCTGATGACTCCAGGCCTAGAAAAGGACAAGGAGATGTCTGATGACTCCAGACCCAGAAGAAGACAAGGAGATGATGTCATATGACTCCAGACCCAGAAGCAGATACGGAGAAGATTGCTGATGACTCCAGACCCAGAAGAAGACAAGGAGATGTCTGATTACTCCAGGCCCAGAAGAGGACAAGGAGATGTTGGCTGATGACTCCAGACCCAGAAGAAGACAAGGAGATGATGTCATATGACTCCAGACCCAGAAGCAGATAAGGAGAAGATTGCTGATGACTCCAGACCCAGAAGAAGACAAGGAGATGTCTGATTACTCCAGGCCCAGAAGAGGACAAGGAGATGTTGGCTGATGACTCCAGACCCAGAAGAAGACAAGGAGATGATGTCATATGACTCCAGACCCAGAAGCAGACAAGGAGATGATGGCTGATGACTCCAGACCCAGAAGAGGACAAGGAGATGATGACTGATGACTCCAGACCCAGAAGAAGACCAGGAGAAGGCCTCTGATGACCCCAGATTCAGAAGACCAGGAGATATTTGATGACAACAGACCCAGAAGATGACTGGGAGAAGATGTCTGAAAACTCTAGACATAGGAGAATACCATAAGAAGACCTCTAAAAATTCAAGACCCAGAAGATGACCTGAAGAAGATGTTTGATGTCTCCAGAGCTAGAAGACCAGGAGAAATCTTTCTTTCTCCAGAAAGGACAGGAAAGGCCAGAAGAAAGTGTCTGACACCAGACCCAAAAGAAGTCTGGGAGAAGACATCTGATGACATCAGACCCAGAAGAAGACTGGGAGAAAGCATCTGATGACATCAGACCCAGAAGAAGACTGGGAGAAGGCATCTGATGACATCAGACCCAGAAGAAGACTGGGAGAAGGCATCTGATGACATCAGACCCAGAAGAAGACTGGGAGAAGGCATCTGATGACATCAGACCCAGAAGAAGACTGGGAGAAGGCATCTGATGACATCAGACCCAGAAAAAAATCAGGAGAAGACATCTGATGACTTTCAATCCAGTAAAATGCTGGGAGAAGATGACTGGTGACTCCAGACCCAGAAGAAGACCTGGAGAAGACATCTGATGACTCTCAACCCAGAAGAAGGCTGAGACAAGATGCCTGGTGACTTCAGAAACAATAGAAGATCAGGAGACGTTATCAATGGCTGTGACGGAGCAAAAAGGTGATGCATGGATGTTGCATCGCCGAAGGAGAGTGCTCTATCACCACATTGACCAGCACACGTGTTATGTGTACCATAATGCGTACCAGCTGGTGTGATTAGTGACAGTCAATGCCAGTGCCATGCTGTGACCGTGCCATCTACAACACCGATGGGACGTTGGAGTTAGGATACTACCGGCACTCATTTTCCTTTCATGGTTTCCTCCTCCAGTGAATGGACACACTAATAACGATATAAAATAATCTCCCTCTCACTGGATCATTTGTCCTCTGGAATTCCCCCTATTCTCCTCTCCCGGCGCGGGAAGCTCTGGCCATTGTTCCCCGGTGTCAGAGGACGGGCCGTCCATTGAGTGTGGAGCCATTTATAAAGAATGGCCGCAGTGTTAACATAGATTTAGTGTCCTGGAGCCACACAGAGGGGGAGAGGGGTGACCGAAGGCAAATGTTACTTTGTCATCGAAATTCCAGGAATAATGTGATTATAGAATTCCCACCCGGGGGGGGCACAGCGCCAGTGACGGGAGATTATCCTGATATCGATCTGTGTGGATGGTTATATCGATACAGGGAGATTATAATGAGATTACTCCTAGCTGGGGGGGGGGAGACCCTCCAAGTGGAAGGAAAGGGCTCAGCTCTTAGTTGGGGGTCCTCCGTGCTCTTAGGGGGGGAATGATGCAAATGCAGGGCATGCTGAGACTTGTAGTCGCCAGACAGATCATGCAGAGCTTATACAAGGCACGCTGAGACTTGTAGTCCCTGGTGACATATTATAGAGTCTATAAAGGTCATGCTCAGACTTGTAGTCCCCCCGTCACATAATACAGACCCTTATACAGGTCATGCTGAGATTTGTAGTCCCCCAGTTACATAATATATTGTCTATACAGGTCATGCTGAGACTTGTAGTTCACTGGTCACATAATATAAAATGTATACAGATCATGCTGAGACTTGTAGTTCCCCAGGCGCATAGTATAAATGAGTATATTGTGAATGAGTCTATACAGGTCATGCTGAGACTTGAAGTCCCCAGTCACATAATACAGACTTTATACAAGGCCTGCTGAGATTTGTAGTCCCCCCAGTCACATAATATAGAGTATATACAGGTCATGCTGAGACGTGTAGTCCCCTGGTTACATAATATAGACTCTATATAGGTCATGCTGAGACTTGTAGTTCCTTGGCTACATAATATAGAGTGTATACAGGTCATGCTGAGATTTGTAGTGCCCCAGTCACATAATATAGAGTATATACAGGTCATGCTGAGACGTGTAGTCCCCTGGTTACATAATATAGACTCTATATAGGTCATGCTGAGACTTGTAGTCCCCCAGTCACATAATATGGAGTATATACAGGTCATGCTGAGACTTGTAGTCCCCCAGTCACATAATATAGACTCTATACAGGTCATGCTGCGACTTGTAGTCCCCCAGTCACATAATATAGAGTATATACAGGTCATGCTGAGACTTGTAGTCCCCCAGTCACATAATATAGACTCTATATAGGTCATGCTGAGACTTATAGTCCCCCAGTCACATAATATAGACTCTATACAGGTCATGCTGCGACTTGTAGTCCCCCAGTCACATAATATAGAGTATATACAGGTCATGCTGAGACTTGTAGTCCCCCAGTCACATAATATAGACTCTATCTAGGTCTTGCTGAGATTTGTAGTCCCCCGGTCCTGGAGTATATATGAGTATATTAGGACACAGTTGGATGAATAATCCTGTGTTTGGGGTGAATTTGGAATGTGGAAATGGGTACTTTGCTGAAGTCTTAGTTGTGTTTCCTCTTTTGTGTGTCAGCCCCGCGCTGCCTCCGCTTACTCATCTCACACTTCTCCATTTTGTGTGCAGCTAAGAATAGCCGCTGCAGAAAATCCGTCCTTTCCCCCCTCGCCGCTCTCTCATATACAGTCTGATGTTTGTATTTCATTGTATGTGTGTTTCCTGTGTGTGTCCTGGGGGGGCTCTGGAGGGCAATCGGGGTCACCAGGCCAGAAATATCACCTGACCTCTAGGAGTGCCCCTTTAAGGTCCTACATTCATTAGAGGCCAGGAGCCTTTCCTTAGGAAGTAAAAAAAATAAAAAAAATGTTAAAAACAAAAAGCATTTTATTTTATTACATGTACAGTTTTTTTTATGTGACCGATTGGTCTTTTAATCCCGGAGTCCCACTTTAATACTGAGACGTGAATACATCGCCCCCCCCTCAGCGCTACTCTGCAGAATTAAATCCGGAAACCAAATGGTTTTGCCTTTTATTCCCATGTCCGGGGGTGGGGGGGGTCTCTTACTGACTAATAAGTGTCATGTGACCCCCCCCCATAGACCACCTGAGACCGTAGACGCATTTAGTTGATTGGGGTGGGGTCTGTGCGTTAAGTGGGTCCTCTGATGGAAACTCATTTGCAATTGATTGGAGAGTGAACCTGCCTTTTATCTTTTAATGGCACTCCAGGTAATTGTATTATCAGCATTCCGGCTGCTAAATCCCATCTGTATTGATGTGAATTACAGATACACAGACAGACCCGGGGGGGGGGGGGGTCATCATAACCGTATAATACAATCAGGGAAGAGCCCCCCCCATATAGTGTGAGTGCTGTGACCCCCTATAGATTGATATAATACAACAGAAACCCCCCCCCCCCATATAGAGCACAGTGACCCCTATAGATTGGTATTGTGTGCCCAGGGTGTATATGGGGGGGGGTATTGGGTACCACCCATCTGGAGGCCTTCCTGGACCTGCGGCGGGGCCAACAACAGCGGCCATCTACTCACTTACAGTGCCTTGAAAAAGTATTCATACCCCTTGAAATTTTCCACATTTTGTCATGTTACAACCAAAAACGTAAATGTATTTTATTGGGATTTTATGTGATAGACCAACACAAAGTGGCACATAATTGTGAAGTGGAAGGAAAATGATAAATGGTTTTCAACATTTTTTACAAATAAATATGTGAGAAGTGTGTGGTGTACATTTGTATGGCGCCCCCCGGAGTCAATACTTTGTAGAACCCCCTTTCTCTACAATTACATCTGCAAGTCTTTTTGGGGATGTCTCTACCAGCTTTGCACATCTAGAGAGGACATTTTTGCCCATTCTTCTTCTTTGTAAAATATCTCAAGCTCTGTCAGATTGGATGGAGAGCGTCTGTGAACAGCAATTTTCAAGTCTTGCCACAGATTCTCAATGGGATTTAGGTCTGGACTGTGACTGGGCCATTCTAACACATGAATATGCTTTGATCTAAACCATTCCATTGTAGCTCTGGCTGGATGTTTCGGGTCGTTGTCCTGCTGGAAGGTGAACCTCCGCCCCAGTCTAAAGTCTTTTGCAGACTCTTTTTCTTCAAATGCCACGCACACACACGAGCGGACTTGCCAACAGGCTAAACTCCATCGGCATTTCTGACAGAAAGATTTAGAACATGTTCTATATCTGAGTCTGTCTGAAATGCAGACAGAAAAAGCCCGATGGGGCATACACACGGTCGGAATGTCTGACCAAAAGCTCCCATCGGACTTTTTCTGTCAAAGTCCGGTCGTGTGTACGCGGCAAAAGATTGTCCTGTATTTGGCTCCATCCATCTTCCCATCAACTCTGACCAGCTTCCCTGTCCCTGCTGAAGAAAAGCATCCCCACCACATGATGCTGCCACCACCATGTTTCACGGTGGGGATGGTGTGTTCAGGGTGATGTATTTTTTTCACAGAAGAGGTAAGTACCTGCTAATGGTCGGGTAACATAGAGCATAGGAGAGGTAATTAGTAGTCTGGTAACATAGAGCACAGAAGAGGTACTCTAAACACACTGAGCTATCTACCTAAAGCACAGGAGAGGTAAGTACACAGCACTGGGCTGGTAACATAGAGCACGGGAGAGGAAAGTACATGGTAGTGGTCTGAAACCTAGAGCACAGAAGAGGTATGTACATTGTAGTGGTCTAGTAACATAGAGCACAGAAGAGGTATGTACATGGTAGTGGTCTGGAAACCTAAAGCACAGGAGAAGTAAGTACATGGTAGTGGTCTGTTAAGATAGAGTAAATACTCAGCACTGGGCTACCCAAAGCACAAGGGAGGTAAGTACACAAAACTGACCTCAGAAGAGGCGAGTACACGATAGTGGTCTGGTAACATAGATCAGAGGAGAGGTAAGTACACAGCACTGAGCTGGTAACAGAGGACACAGTGGTAGAGGTGAGTGCATAGGATGAGCCGATACATAGAGCACAGAGAGATTGAGTACACAGAATAGGTTGTTTACTTTGTGCACAGAAGAGGTAAGTACACAATGCTGAGCTTTATACATGGAGAACATAAGAGGTAAGTACATAAAAGCTAGGCTGATTCTGTAGAGCACAGGAGTGGAATGTATACGTTACTGGGCTGATTACATAGAGCATAGGAGAGGTAAGTACACCACAGTGGTCTGGTAACATAGAGCACATGAGAGGTAAGTACACAGCACTGGGCTAGTAACAGAGAACCCAGTGGTAGAGATAAGTAGGCAACACTGGACTAATTACATAGAGCACTATAGAGGTAAGTAGACATCCCTGGTCTGATTTACATAGAGCACAGGGGAGGTAAGTGCCCAGTGCTGATCTGCAGGGTAGTTAGTGAAGTTGTGGTGTCCTGTATTGTCCTTGTCCTGGTCTCCCCCCCGCTCACATATGGTGACAGGACTTTTTTCCTCTCACTGTAGTCAGTCCATCCTCGGAGGCAGGATTCTCCTCTATGACCGGCATCCCAACACTCCCAGGGGTTACTGGTCCCATCTGCAGCACTTGACGTGGTGACCCTCCTGCCCTCCAGCGATGGTCTAAACGATGGAAAATGACAGCGCTTTGTTTTCTAACCTTGTCCTGTATTAGTATCATCAGCGGGGTCTGTCCCCCCCCCCCCCCCCCCCCCCAGGGATCGTCATCAGTAAGTGATTGGTGGTGGGGGGGGGGCGAATAACACTGTAGCCATCACTGCTTAGCTATTTTATTATCTATCACTTGACGTCCAGACCTTCTCCATCATACATAACCAGCCATAAAAAGTGACATGATGGCAGGAAACTCCTTCCATTTCCTTGTTTTATGTTCTACGTTCCATCTGCTATCATCCCAACTCTACGGGGTGTAGGCTTTCTGGGAGAATCATGGCATCAATAAGCAACAATCGCCACCAAATATATTTTATATTTAATATTAAAGTTTTGATGGACAGTCCACCTGTACCAGATGCTGTAGGGATCCCGGGGATTTGGTGCACCTTTTGTGGAGATGTCCGAAGCTACACTTATATTGGACGAAGGTTATCGATACTCTTAATAGGGTCTTCCAGGTCCAGATTCCAGTGGACCCTAAACCTTGCTTACTGGGTATTCTAGACACTCTCCAAATAGAGGACATCTCTACACAGGCTATTGCTAGGGCTCTCTCTGAGGCCCGGAAAATGATTCTCAGGCACTGGAAATCCACAGAACCTCCCACAGTGCAAGCATGGATTACTCCAAATGGGTGAGACCATCAGACTAGAGAAGCTCATTTATCAACACAGGGGTAAAAGAGGCAAATTTGATAAATGATGGTCCCCCTGGCTAGATGTTCCAGGCTTGGCCCCAGTGGACCTGTTTTTTTTTTACTGTATATTCTAGCAATTGACAGAATACCTATAATCCAATCTAAAGATCCAATAATGATGATTATATGGCAGTACCCTATGATGTCCATGTCCAGTAATGCTTTATTTCAATGTATATCTAAGAGACCTATCAATATATGGAATGTGGTGTACCATGCATTGATTCCTTGTATGTTGCTATCTGCAGTCCTTGCGTACTTATTTTGCTCTGGAACATGTATGTTTTATTTCTTATGCTCAATAAAAACTTTTTTTGTTTGAGGAAAAAAAAAACGTTTGATGGACAACCCAATAGACAATTAAACCTTAAGAATTTACCAAAAATAAGTGAATGTGTCCGCTCTGCTGCATTGCATATGTGTTTTACTTGAATCAAAATATTCTATACCAGATCATAGTCCAGTTCCCACCCGTTCCATAATACAGGATGGAAGGGGAAAGAACTGTGGTATGGAACCCCTTACCCAGTGACACAGGTTTACGCAAGGCACAGTGGGGTTGATTTACTAAAACTGGGGAGTGCAAAATGTGGTGCAGCTGTGCATGGTAGCCAATCGGCTTCTAACTTCAGCTTGTTCAATTAAGCTTTGACACAGAAACTTGGAAGCTGATTGGTTTCTATGCAGAGCTGCACTAAATTTTTGCACTCTCCAGTTTTAGTAAATCAACCCCACAGTCTAAGTGGCAGTTGGTCTTCACCAGAGCGCCTGATGGTGGCGATGGGCTGGAAACTTTCGAGTGGTCTCAGTTTTCTTTGCTGAAAACCGTCACCGGGTCACGACCCTCAGGATTGCTCCATCAAGAACAGAATGACTATGGTGTGGAGACTGAAGAGTAGTCTAGTCCAGGCAGAGGTCATGGGCAGGCAAGAGAGTAGTCAGGTCCAGGCAGAGGTCACTGGCAGGCCACAGGCAAGAGAGTAATCAGGTCCAGGCAGAAGTCGTGGGCAGGCAAGAGAGAGTAGTCAGGTCGAGGCAGAGGTCATGAGCAGGCAGCAGGTATGAGTGGTCAGGTCTAGGCAGAGGTCATGGGCAAGCAAGAGAGTAATCAGGTCCAGGAAGGGGTCATGGGTAGGCCTCAGGTAAGAGAGTAGTCAGGTTCAGACAGAGGTTGTGAAAGGGTGTCAGGCAAGAGGGCAGTCAGGTCAATCTGGTTCGACAATGGTCAGGCAATCTCAAAGGTAAAAATTAAAGCTATTTACACAAGGGTGACTGGCAATTCTGTGAGTAGCATTAGAAGTCCTGGCAGGAATTCTGCAAATACCATTGTAAGTCCTTGCAGGAATTTTGCGAGTGCCATTGGAGGTCCTGGCAGAGGTCCTGCGAGAACCATTGGCAGTCGTGGCAGACATTCTGAGGGAAAGAGCTTTTGAAGCCCTGGCAGAAATTCTATTAGTACCATCGGAGGAATTCTTCAAGTACCAGAGAAAGTCTACGCAGTGATCCTGGAAGTCCTGGTGGGGATGCTGAAAAAAGGAGTTCTGAAAGTCCTAGCAAGTGTTTCTAAGAGAAGTAACTCTGAAAGTCCCGGGAGTGGTTCTGGGTGTACCAATAGGAAGTCCTAGCAGGAATTCTTCAGGCACCAATGGAAGTCCAGGCAGGAATTCTGGAATTTTTGTCAGGGATCCTGAAAGGAGGAGTTCTGGAAGTCCTTACGGATTCTAAGAGAAGCAACTCTGGAAGCCCTAGCAGGGGTTGTGGGAGTGCCATTGGAAGTCCTATCAGGAATTCTTCAGACATCAATGGAAGTCCATACAGGGATTCTGTGAATCCTGGTAGAGATTCTAGAAGGAGTTCTGAAAGTCCTAGCAGGGATTTTGTGAGCAGTGTCACATACAAAGAACAGCATGTGCAATTTCTATGCTTGTAGACCAAAATGGGAAGTATTTGACCATAAGAGGAATTTGGTAATTTCTTTTATACAGTTCCAGCATGAATGACAGATAGGAGGAGTGAATGAGCGTAGGGATACCAGGATGCTCAGATGGCACACAGCTCTAAGCCAAGGAATTGTTTGACTTGTCTCCTTTTTAAACTTTTTGATTCCATCAACCCTCTAGGTTAGTAATATAATGTATAACCATAAGTATGAGAGATGTAGGTGATCCAACAGAGGCCTGTTTCTTAGGACTGTCATCGATTGTCTTGTATAAATGTAGAGCAGAGTTTACCAGAGACATCTTATGGGTGATGTGGGGAAGTTCCATCTCAAGCTGAAACTTTTACCAGAATAGGACAATAGAAGACCAAAGAGTGTTCTAGTGGATCTGAATGGGGCCGGAGGCTCCACCAATCCAAGGAGCCGTATTTTAACGTCCAGTTGGAGTGGCAGAGTGATTATCGAAGAGATAAACTCCAAAACTGCCATACAGTAACTTCGAAGGTCCAGAAAATATGAGTGAAATCCATTAGGAAAAAAGGAGCACCTCCAACGCTCCATCATTGATGATGTAGAGATCTTCCCACACGCTTGATGGTACCATGCTATATCGAATGAGGCAGATCGTAACAGACCCATTGCTGACGAGGATAGCCCCATACATCCTCCTCCATCTACAGATATTATATATATTCTTCACAGTCCTCTACACCTTTCCAGAGCCGGTATGACATGTTTCTGGAGTGCACCTTGGTAAGGCCAGGCTTTCTAAGGTGAGTTTCCAGTTTGTTGAGCTTTGGTTGTACAAGTTCCAAATTAAATTGAGCGGTACAGGCGTGTCTTAATTATCACTTGATGATTTACACATTTTTAACCCTTCTACCACCGAGATTTTTTTTTTTTTTTTGCCCGGGAAAGCTGTCATTCTTTTAGGCTATAGACCAGGCCGGGACAAGGGGTGGGCAGGTGGGGCAGCTGCCCTGGGTGCAGTGAACTGGATCCTTGCCCTGGGCTTTGGAAGACCCTGTCCCGGTACTGGCTATGGATCTGATCACACTTGCAGTGTCCTACAAATACGTTCTTCATTGCGGGAACAGATGTTGGGCGTTTTGTTCATATGGTCTCTATACTGATGGAGAGTATTAGTGATTGGCTGATCGTTCCCTTTAACAGAGATCACATGATCAAATGCTTAGGCACATCATTGACCTGCAGTCTTGGAACCTTGGAGCAAAGTAAATGCTTTAGGACTTCTGTTTTTTAATGGTCTAGGCCAAAAAAACCCTCCCCCCATATTCAGTACAGTAGTGATCTGACAACGCCGCCTCTGCTCAGAACGCCTCCTCCCAAGTTATAGATTAAGACCTTGAGATTTGTTGTTGGCCCAAACAGAAAATTGTTTAGGAGCCCACTGGCTTTCTGGCAGGATCAATGTGTAATTCATGCATTTGTGAAAAATGTGCATTTATTGGAGAAATGTTCTAAATATGTTTTTTTTATTCAATGATTTTGCCCAAACATACACTATATTACCAAAAGTATTGGGACGCCTGCCTTTACACACACATGAACTTTATTGGCATCCCAGTCTTAGTCCGTAGGGTTCAATATTGAGTTGGCCCACACTTTGCAGCTATAACAGCTTCAACTCTTCTGGGAAGGCCGTCCACAAGTTTTAGGAGGGTGTCTATGGGAATGTTTGACCATTCTTCCAGGAGCGCATTTGTGAGGTCAGGCACTGATGTTGGACGAGAAGGCCTGGCTCCCAGTCTCCACTCTAATTCATCCCAAAGGTGTTCTATCGGGTTGAGGTCAGGACTTTGTGCAGGCCAGTCAAGTTCCTCCACCCCAAACTGGCTCATCCATGTCTTTATGGACCTTGCTTTGTGCACTGGTCCAAATCATTTGGTGGAGGGGGGATTACGGTGTGGAGGTTGTTTTTCAGGGGTTGGGCTTGCACAAAGGAGCAGAGCAGAGGGTGTCAATCGTCAATCACAGGCTGTTTTGTGCACTGGACCAAATCATTAGGTGGAGGGGGGATTATGGTGTGGGGGTTGTTTTTCAGGGGTTGGACTTGGCCCCCTTAGTCCCAGTGAAGGGAACTCTTAAGGCGTCAGCATACCAAGACGTTTTGGACAATTTCATGCCCCCAACTTTGAGGGAACAGTTTGGGGATGGCCCCTTCCTGTTCCAACATGACTGCCCACCAGTGTACAAAGCAAGGTCCATAAAGACATGGATGAGCGAGTTTGGGGTGGAGGAACTTGACTGGCCTGCAGAAAGTCCTGACCTCAAACCAATAGAAAACCTTTGGGATGAATTAGAGTGGAGACTGCGAGCCAGGCCTTCTCATCCAACATCAGTGCCTGACCTCACAAATGCTCTTCTGGAAGAATGGTCAAACGTTCCCATAGACACCCTCCTAAACCTTGTGGACGGCCTTCCCAGAAGAGTTGAAGCTGTTATAGCTGCAAAGGGTGGGCCAACTCAATACTGAACCCTACGGACTAAGACGCCATTAAAGTTCATGAGTGTAAAGGCAGGCGTCCCAATACTTTTGACAATATAGTGTGGACGTTTTTACACTTTTTTTGAAGATCGGTCATCTTAAAGGACCCCTTTATGCTGTTGCGGGGTATAAATGTACATTCGTTCTCCTGGTTTTGCTTCATCTCTGAAATAGCAATATGCAAACTGTTCAACAGATGATCAACTCTTTTTTGCTACATTTCATGGTTAAAAACATCAGATACAAACAACGCGTTTCGGGGGAAGTGCCCCCTCGCCCCCCCCCCTTCAGGGCTTGAACAATGAATGTTGGTAGAATCACAATGGAATGCACTAAAAGTCTTAAATGAAATGATTGTAAACCCTTCCATATACCCAGAGGAGTGACTGGCCTCAGGTGATACACAGAGATGTAACAAATCCTCCTATATAAGTTGTACCTGTTTACCTGCAACCCTATACAACCATTCAGAGTACTTCCGAAAAGAAGGGGGTGGGGGAGCTGAAGTTACACTCAGTGGGGATAGCTGAGAGCTGTTTTCAGGGAAGGGACCCCCCCCCCCCCTTCACACAGCACAAAGGAGCAGAGCTGAGGGTGTCAATCGTCAATCACAGGCTGTGTGCTGGAGCCTCCTCTCCTGTCACCATTTTTCTCTTGATGTCAGGAAAACTTGTCAGAGGTGACTCATGCAGGTAGCAGAGGTAGGAGGCAGCAGACAGAAAAGACACTCGGTGCTCTGGACTGAGACAAGTACACACTATAGAGGGATGTGCTTTGTTCAGATTTCATGTCTGAGGTTTACAACCATTTTAAGGCTCAGTGGCCGGCTGGGTCTCCGTATATTCACTGGAATCGGATTCTACTTCATGGCGGTGTCAAATGTTTTTGAAAAACTAGTAATGCAAACACAGAGTTTTTTTTGCCATCAGTTTCTTCCCGATTGTAATGAGAATAGAAATGCTTGGGGGGGCTTTTTTTTTTTTCAGCGGGGGGGGGGGGGGGGGCAGTTCCAGCACCACCAGCAATTAATGTAATGGCAAGGGGTGGTGGGATGTACTGGAGGTCAGTCGATGCTGGCCCCTAGGGTATCTATTGTCCCTGGGGGGGGAGATCTATTGTTGCGGGGGGGGGGAGTATAATGTTGCTGGGGGTTCAATTGTTGCTGGGAGGGGTCTCCTGTTGAGGGAGGGGTCTACTGATGCTCACTACTGGCAGATTTATTGTTGTTGGGGGATCTATTGTTGCTGGCGGTATATTGTTGCTGGGGATCTATTGTTGCTGGGGGAGACTGTTGCTGCTGGGGGATTTATTGTTGCTGGGGAGATCTATTGTTGAGGGGGGACTATTGTTGCTGGGGGAGATATATTGCTGCTGGAGAGGATATCCATTGTTGCTGAGGGAGGACTGTTGCTGGGGGAGATCTATTGTTGAGGGGAGGGAGATCTATTGCTGCTGAGGGGGGATTCATTGTTGCTTGGAGAGATCTATCACTGCTGGAGGAGATCTATTGCTTCTTGAAGAGATCTATTGTTGCAGCGGAATTTATTGCTGCTGGAGATCTATTGTTGTAGAGGGGGATTTATTGTTGTTGGAGGAGATCTACTGTTTCTGGGGTGGGGGGGGGCTATTGTTGCTGGGGGGGGTATTTTTCCTTGGAGATTTATTGTTGCTAGCTGCAGGAGATCTATTTTTACTGTCTTTCTTGTTATCATTAAAGGGGAGGTCCGCCCGCCCCTTCAAAATTTAAAAGTAAATTAAAAGACCTACTGCAGCTGCTGACTTTTAATAATAGGACACTTACCTGTCCTGGAGTTCATGCGATGTTGGCACTGCAGCTGATGTTTCCATTGGCTGGTCCGGTGCCGCCGCCATTGCTGTTAAGGGAACCCAGCAGTGTAGCCTTTTCAGCTTCACAACCCTACTGCGCATGCACGAAGCGTGCTGAGCTCTCTCACTGGTCCGGAGGCCGGGGAAGGAGGAGGAGGGGGACCGAGCTTCTGATGTACTTCTCATCGGCCCGGTCTCCCGGAAGTGGGGACAAGGTACCTGTCAAGTATCCGCTCCCCCCCTGTACTGGGAGGTGGGTAGGGGGTGGAACCAAGGGACAGTACTGGGAGGGGGCGGAACCAAGGGACAGTACTGGGAGGTGTGTAGGGGGTAGAACCAAGGGATGGTACCCCCCCTCTCCTAAAAACTACATCACAGGGGTCCCCTTAGTCTGCCTGTATAGAACCTGTATAGAACCTGCTGCAGCAAAAATTACACTTCTAAAAAAAAAAGAGTCAAATCGTAATTAAATTGACTCGCAATTGCCGGATCCCGGCTATTGATAAAAAAAAATTTAAAGGCGTAGGGCCCCCCTCCCAGTACATACCAGACCGGATATTTTAAGGGGAGCCCCCCTGCCCCGAAGCTTCCCCCCCCCCCCATGTTGAAGGCATGTGGTCTAGTATGGTTCAGGAGGGGGGGCATTCTCTTATACACCCCCTCCCCTTTCCTGAGCTGCCGGGCTGCGTGCTCAGATAAGGGTCCAGTATGGATTTTGCCATTTTGTTTTTGGCGTTGAGTTCCCGTTAAACATCGTTCCAGTATAGACTGGCAATCCTATTTTTTTTTTTTTTTTTTTTTTTATTCAGCTGTGAGCGGAGAAAGCCCATTAACAGCTGATGACTTATCGGTTGTTAAGGACACCGCAGCCGGCTTCCTGGCCCTGCTCCTTAACATCCAGCTTTTTCTGCGCCCTGACTGGGCGCAGAATGCACATGTGCAGGGTGGCTGTATCAATAATTCCGGGGACACTGTAGAATGAAGGAGCCTGGGACAGACCTGCAAAATGCAGAACTGTCCGGGGCAATCCGGGACACGTGGTCACCCTACTGTGCATGCGCCAGAACCCCCCAGCGCATGTGCAGACAGCCTTGTTTTTTTTTTTTTTTTGATGGGTTGGTTTATGGATATGGTCCAAGGCGTGTCTGCGGGCGCATGAGAACCGGCTCACTGTCCCGAGGGATGTGTGACATAGACATCCCAGGAGGCAGCCAGTGGCTGGATATGTTGTCCTCTCCTAGGCATAGGGTGCAGGACTAAAGGGTGCAAAAAATTAGAGCAGGCATTTACTTAGAGCAATGGTCTCCAAACTGTGGCCTGGGGGCCAAATGTGGGCCCCTTGCTTGCCTTTATCTGGCCCTTGGGGCACTATTCCCCTACTGACACCATCAATGGGACACTAGTCTTCCCATTGGTACCAACAATAGGGCCTTATTCCTCCCATTAAAACCATGATGGGCCACTAATGCTGGGGCACTTTTTCCTCCCACTGGCCTCCGTCCAGCCCCCCTTGAGCCTGAAGGACAGTAAACTAGCCCTTTGCTTAGAAAGTTTGGAGACCCCTGACTTGGAGGAACGGGAGGAGGTAGGTGAGAGAACATCATATAATTGGGAGAAGGTCCACTTTAAAAGACGGGGATTCACCACCAGTGAATTTTTGGTGACTGTTTTGTAACAATGTTCTGATGTGCCCCTTCCCTGTAGATGTGTCTCCATCTGTCACATGAAGTCATCTCCAATAATCGTGTTAGCGGGATGTGGAGTCGGTAATGGCCAGTGACAGGGATGTCCCCAGAGACCATTTGGGACCTCACACCCCCTCCAGATGGGTTTCCTTTTCCAGGCTGCAGTGGAAGTAGCAGCTCCAGGTGTTCTGTGACCCCTGGGGCTTCATATCTGACCCCATCTATGGCTGGCCTCCTACAGTGACCCCTAGGGCTTCTCTTGGCCACTGCATGCACGTGATACCCCCCCCCCCCCCCATATGTTATCTGTCAGGGTGATGTTGACGTGATCCTTCTCGGCTGCTCTGCTGGGTTCATGTGACATAATAGGATTGCATTCTCTTATCAGACCGATCGCTTACGTTATGCCGCTCAGTGTATGCGATCTGCATAATCCTCTACCACCCTCTACGGACCCTGCCGCCTGTTCCTGATTAGATGTTCCAGAGACCCCCGAATATGATCCAGATGGCAGAGGGGACATCTGTCCTTCATATGACGACACTTCATCCTCCTCATCCAAGTTCCCGCTTTATTTCCATCCTTCCAGGGGGTGGAGGTGCTGCGTTCCAGGGCCGGATCTAAGGGGGTTCTGGCATGGGCTGTGCCCCCTCACCCCGGTCTCCGAGAGAGCTGATCATGCGAGTCTGATACAGACCGTTGATGTCAGGGGGGCACTCTGGTGGGGACAATCCATGTAAGGGGGACTCTGAAGGGGACCCTGATGTAAGGAGGCACTCTACAAGACTCTGGTCCGGCCGCACCTGGAGTATGCCGTCCAGTTCTGGGCAGCAGTCCTCAGGAAGGATGTACTGGAAATGGAGCGAGTACAAAGAAGGGCAACAAAGCTAATAAAGGGTCTGGAGGATATTAGTTATGAGGAAAGGAAAAAAAATAAAAATAATGGTTAGAAATCCAGTTAAATGTGTTGCATGGAACGATCATTTGGATCTTTCACAAAGTTGGTCTCTATGGTTTATTGTCGGATCTATGGGCAGCTTAGCCGATTTGTTGCAGTCATTGATCTGATGCATCTTCCTGGATCCTTTTAGCTTCTCATGTCCTTTGGTGGGTCCCGGTGTTTTATAATCTCCCATCCTTCTATGGGTATGAATCAAAGCCTGGATTCTGGACCCGTTGAGCGCCGTCTTATATAAGAGCAGAAAATTAAAACGATTCCAGAAACTTCTATCTTTTCTTTCCATCAAGTAGGTCAGACGTGGACACAATGAGGCTTTGGACGGAGATCAACAACACTTCTCTCTTGCCTGGGAAACGCACTTTTTTTTTTTTCTTTTTTTTGTGTGTGGCATGAACATTAGCTGCTTTATATGCTGCGGAGGGCCCCCCCCCTCCCATCCCCCCCTCGTCATCCTAGCGCCCAGGAAACCGACCGCACAAAGGAGCACGAGTTAAGGCGCACAAATCGCAGGGCCGCAGACAGTTATGTCACCCTGATGAATTTCTGCCTGTAGAGGAAGGGTTAAAAGTCACCATGGCCTTTACCCCAACCCAACTGTTCCAGTTTAGTGTTGGGGCCCCTTCATAAAAGCTGATGCCCCGGGACCCCATGGGGGTTATAGTGAAGGGCATGGAGGAGGAAAGACTAGAGCAGTGTTTCTCAACTCCAGTCCTCAAGGCGCCCCAACAGGTCATGTTTTCGGGCTCTCCCATTATTTTGCACAGGTGATTTGATCAGTTTCACTGCCTTTAGTATTTACCACAGCCGGTTCTGAGGAGGGAAATCCTGAAAACATGACCTGTTGGGGCGCCTTGAGGACTGGAGTTGAGAAACACTGGACTAGAGGAACTGAATGTATTCATTCTTCAGTAGAGGTGATTCTGTTGTGATACAAATTCTGTCATTCGATCAAAGTTCACCTATGTCTTAGCACAGGGATGGGGGGGGGAACCCCTCATAATGGGCACAGCAGGTGCCCCCCCCCCCCGGAGACGAGTTCCCGGGTCTGTACACCCGCTGTGCCCATTATGAGGGGTTCCCCCCCATCCCTGTGCTGAGTTCCCGGGTCTGTACACCCGCTGTGCCCATTATGAGGGGTTCCCCCCCATCCCTGTGCTGAGTTCCCGGGTCTGTACACCCGCTGTGCCCATTATGAGGGGTTCCCCCCTCATCCCTGTGCTGAGTTCCCGGGTCTGTACACCCGCTGTGCCCATTATGAGGGGTTCCCACCATCCCTGTGCTGAGTTCCCGGGTCTGTACACCTACTGTACCCATCCTTGAGATGGTTCTACACCTTCATTTGAGTCCAGCTGTGTTTGATTATACTGATTGGACTTGATTAGGAAAAGCCACACACCTGTCTATATAAGACCTTACAGCTCACAGTGCATGTCAGAGCAAATGAGAATCATGAGGTCGAAGGAACTGCCTGAAGAGCTCAGAGACAGAATTGTGGCAAGGCACAGATCTGGCCAAGGTTACAAAAAAAATTCTGCTGAACTTAAGGTTCCTAAGAGCACAGTGGCCTCCATAATCCTTAAATGGAAGACGTTTGGGACGACCAGAACCCTTCCTAGAGCTGGCCGTCCGGCCAAACTGAGCTATCGGGGGAGAAGAGCCTTGGTGAGAGAGGTAAAGAAGAACCCAAAGATCACTGTGGCTGAGCTCCAGAGATGCAGTCGGGAGATGGGAGAAAGTTGTAGAAAGTCAACCATCACTACAGCCCTTCACCAGTCGGGGCTTTATGGCAGAGTGGCCTGACGGAAGCCTCTCCTCAGTGCAAGACACATGAAAGCCCGCATGGAGTTTGCTAAAAAACACCTGAAGGACTCCAAGATGGTGAGAAATAAGATTCTCTGGTCTGATGAGACCAAGATAGAACTTTTTTGCCTTAATTCTAAGCGGTATGTGTGGAGAAAACCAGGCACTGCTCATCACCTGTCCAATACAGTCCCAACAGTGAAGCATGGTGGTGGCAGCATCATGCTGTGGGGGTGTTTTTCAGCTGCAGGGACAGGACGACTGGTCGCAATCGAGGGAAAGATGAATGCGGCCAAGTACAGGGATATCCTGGAGGAAAACCTTCTCCAGAGTGCTCAGGACCTCAGACTGGGCCGAAGGTTTACCTTCCAACAAGACAATGACCCTAAGCACACCGCTAAAATAACAAAGGAGTGGCTTCACAACAACTCCGTGACTGTTCTTGAATGGCCCAGCCAGAGCCCTGACTTAAACCCAATTGAGCATCTCTGGAGAGACCTAAAAATGGCCGTCCACCAACGTTTACCATCCAACCTGACAGAACTGGAGAGGATCTGCAAGGAGGAATGGCAGAGGATCCCCAAATCCAGGTGTGAAAAACTTGTTGTATCTTTCCCAAAAAAACTCATCAAAAGGGGCTTCTACTAAATACTGAGCAAAGGGTCTGAATACTTAGGACCATGTGATATTTCAGTTTTTCTTTTTTAATAAATCTGCAAAAATGTCAACAATTCTGTGTTTTTCTGTCAATATGGGGTGCTGTGTGTACAATATGGGGGGCTGTGTGTACAATATGGGGTGCTGTGTGTACAATATGGGGGGCTGTGTGTACAATATGGGGTCCTGTGTGTACAATATGGGGTGCTGTGTGTACAATATGAGGTGCTGTGTGTACAATATGGGGGGCTGTGTGTACAATATGGGGAGCTGTGTGTACAATATGAGGTGCTGTGTGTACAATATGGGGGGCTGTGTGTACAATATGGGGGGCTGTGTGTACAATATGGGGTGCTGTGTGTACAATATGAGGTGCTGTGTGTACAATATGGGGGGCTGTGTGTACAATATGGGGGGCTGTGTGTACAATATGGGGAGCTGTGTGTACAATATGGGGTGCTGTGTGTACAATATGGGGGGCTGTGTGTACAATATGGGGTCCTGTGTGTACAATATGGGGTGCTGTGTGTACAATATGGGGGCTGTGTGTACAATATGGGGTGCTGTGTGTACAATATGGGGTGCTGTGTGTACAATATGGGGGGCTGTGTGTACAATATGGGGTCCTGTGTGTACAATATGGGGTGCTGTGTGTACAATATGGGGTGCTGTGTGTACAATATGGGGGGCTGTGTGTACAATATGGGGTGCTGTGTGTACAATATGAGGTGCTGTGTGTACAATATGGGGGGCTGTGTGTACAATATGGGGAGCTGTGTGTACAATATGAGGTGCTGTGTGTACAATATGGGGGGCTGTGTGTACAATATGGGGGGCTGTGTGTACAATATGGGGAGCTGTGTGTACAATATGGGGAGCTGTGTGTACAATATGGGGTGCTGTGTGTACAATATGGGGGGCTGTGTGTACAATATGGGGTCCTGTGTGTACAATATGGGGTGCTGTGTGTACAATATGGGGGCTGTGTGTACAATATGGGGTGCTGTGTGTACAATATGGGGTGCTGTGTGTACAATATGGGGGGCTGTGTGTACAATATGGGGTCCTGTGTGTACAATATGGGGTGCTGTGTGTACAATATGGGGTGCTGTGTGTACAATATGGGGTGCTGTGTGTACATTAATGAGGAAAAAAATGAACTTAAATGATTTTAGCAAATGGCTGCAATATAACAAAGAGTGAAACATTTAAGGGGGTCTGAATACTTTCCGTCCCCACTGTATGTGATGACCCTGCTGCTCACATGACGGATATATGTAACTTCTCAGATCTTGTTGCTTCACCTGTGAACCAGGAAAGGACAGTACATGACGTTCTGTGTGTGTGTAGAACTTGCACCATGGCCGGTGTCACGTTGTTGACCCAATTTCCTCCCTCCATTTCCTGTACAGTGCAGCGTCCACCTCTAGCTGTGAGTTTCAGAGGAGGCCAGCCTGGCCCATAGTTCCCAGGCCATACACTGGAGGAATACATAATATGCATTTTGTAGATCTGCAGAGAGTCGCTGTGCCAGGCTTCCATTCACACGCTTGGTACTGTCATGTGACCACTATATCTCTCATGGGATAAGAGGAGGGGGTGAGCAATATGGTGGCCCCTGCTGTCCCCCCCCTAGTAGACGGTGGTGTATGTCACTCACATGGTGGCGTCGGCACTCATGACAGACTTTTTAATTAGCTAATTATCCTGACTTCTCTGATGAGCCCAGCAGCCGGTGCTTACTCAGTGTCTCAATGATCCATGTGCTGGGTGGGGAATGTCTAGAGCATATTGTTAGTATGAGGCCATCATTTGGGCTTAGGGCTCACATAAAAGCTAGCCCAACAGCTGCTGAGGGACTACAAATCCCAACAACCCTCTTGAGCCCCTCAGAGGGTTTGTTTCCTTGGGAAACCACAAGACTATCCCTTCCCCTTTTGGCTCCTGCGGTGACCTATGGTATCCCAGCTGATGTTGGGCTCACGCTGGTCCTTGTGGTCCCTCAGTCTGGTTTGTAGAGATATTAAGTGAGTCTTCTCTGGATGGCTCTTGCTTTTCCTGGCCAGTCCTCATGCAGAGAGGCTTTTATCTCACTCTGTTGGAGGCCAAAACAAAAGCATTTTGTACAATGTGATGAAGTGCAGTGGATGAGGCCTCTGAAGGGTCATTGTTGTCATTGGAAGCCCTGTGATTGTTGCAGGAATTTGGGGGGGGGGACTGAAGTGGAATGGAGGAGGAGGACAGGATCAGTACAAGGGCCACGTACTGATTTGGCCCAAAGCGGCAACATTTGATACTTAATAGAGTCTTGTAGATCCTCTGAGGACTGTGATGAAGTGCGTGGATGAGTCCTCTGGAGGGTCATTGGAAGCCCAGGGATTGCGACAGGAGTTTGGTGCTCTGGGGGGGGAAATAAAGTGGAGGGGAGGAGAAGGAGGACAGGGCCACATAGGCTCCACCCCAGAGGGGCGACATTTTGTGCTTTGTGGAGACTTGTAGATCCTCTAAGGGCAGTGTGATGAGGTGCAGTGGACAAGGCCTCTGGATTGTCATTGTCATTGGAAGCCCCGTGATTGTGGCAGGAATTTGGTGCTCTGGGCCTCTGGGGAACTGAAGTGGAAGGGAGGAGGAGGACAGGATCAGTGCAAGGGCCACATAGAATCTGACCCAGAGGGGCAACATTTTGTACTTTGCAGAGACGTGAAGATCCTCTGAGGACAATGTGATGAAGTGCAGTAGATAAGTCCTCCTAGAGGGTCATTGGAAGCCCAGGGATTGCAGCAGGAATTTGGTGCATTGGGGCCTGGGGGAACTGGATAGGAGGGGATGAAGTGGACAGGATCAGTGCAAGGACCACGTAGGCTCCAGCCCAGAGCGGCAACATTTTTTACTTCACGGAGACGTTTAGATCATCTCAGGACAATGTGATGAAGTACAATGGATGAGGCCTCTGGAGGGTCATTGGAAGTCCTGCGATCGTGTCAGAAATTTGGTGCTCTGGAGCGCAGAGTGGAAGGAAGGAGGGGTAAAAGATCAGTGCAAGGGCCATGTAGGCTCCTACCCAGAGTGGCGACAATTTGTACAACGCAGAACCGCGTACATCCTCTGAGGACAACGTGATGAAGTGCAGTGGATGAGGCCTCTGGAGGGTCATTGTTGTCATTAGAAACCCCATAATCACGGCAGGAATTTGGTGGTCTGGGGCCCAGGGGAACTGGATGGTGCTCCAGGGTGGGGGGGTAACTGGAGTGGAGGGAATGAGGAAGACAGGATTAGTGCAAGGGCCACGTGGGCTCCGACCCAGAGTGGCGTTTCTTATTTTTCATCTTAGTGGAGACGTGTAGATGCTCTGAGGACAATGTGATGAAGTGCAGTGGATGGGGCCTCTGGAGGGTCATTGTTAGTGGAAGCTCCGGGATCACAGCAGGAATTTGGTGCTCTGAGCCCTGGGGGACTAGGGTAGTGATATTCCAGCTACCTTCTGATTTTGTGGGATGGGGAAGAGGGACACTCTTTATCACGAAGTACGTAGGCAAAGGACGCACCCCTGTCACCCTTCGAGCTACGAGGACCATGAAGAATCAAAATGATTGGTTAAACCACTGAAACTTTTTTTTTAACCTTACTACCATAAGCTGTATGGTATCAGTATCAGGGCACTTCATGGTTCAGGTGGGTTTGCGTTGGTTTGGGGAATGTGACCGTATTTAGTGTTACACTCTAAAGATGGGTAGTCAGAAAGATGGAGTATGCCTTTAACTTCCTATCTCCATCTCTGTGAGATACATGGATGGGTTTTCTGGGGAAGGGGGTGATGGGGGAATATGATACCTGCTAATTCTGGTTCATGTGGGGTCCAGGAGCACCAGACCGCTGCCAGCAAAGGGGATTCTGGTCATCGGGAGCACTAGGACTCGGTGAAGGGCAGATGCCATGATTTCTCACTTTGGGTGGAGGGTACCATTTAACCTCTTGTTCCTATCTGCCTGAATTGCAGTTTTCAGATTTTTAGTGTGTTGCAAACGAGATGAGGAAATGTGGTGCTTGGCCACCCTCCCCTCCCCCTCCTCCTGGCCCTGCATACAGTCACAGAGGAGAGATAAGTGAGACCTTTCCTAATCTCTCACAAGAGCCTCTTGTACATATTTGTCATATCAGCCATCCTCAGACGTGGTCTGATTTCATAAGAACGCCAGAAGGAATGTAAATAACAATTTTATTTCCTTGTCTTGCAAGAAAGTGATGGTACCGCCACCCCAGGCTTTCTATAGTCTGGGCTCAGTGTGCACACTGGGCTTGGTGGGTACAGTACACCAGGATAAGTGTATATACCGGGCTCAGTTGGTACAGTAAACCAGGATAAGTGTATATTCCAGGCTCAGTGGGTACAATACACCAGGATAAGTGTATATTCCAGGCTCAGTGGGTACAGTACACCAGGATAAGTGTATATAGCAGGCTCGGTGGGTATACAAGCCTCTGCAGGTACCCCAGGCTCAGTGGGTGCCACAGGCTTAGTGAGTTAACCAGGCTCAGTGGGTACCCCAGGCTCTGTGGGTGCACTAGTCTCATTGGGTACACCAGGCTCAGTGGGCACCCCAGGCTCAGTGGGTACACCAGGCTCAGTGGGTACCCCAGGCTCTGTGGGTGCACTAGTCTCATTGGGTACACCAGGCTCAGTGGGTACACCAGGCTCAGCAGGTACACTAGTCTCATAGGGCACCCCAGGCTCAGTGGATACACCAACCAGGCTCAGTGAGTAAACCAGGCTCAGTAGGTACCCCAGGTTCAGTGAGTACCCCAGGCTCAGTGGGTACACTAGTCTCATTGGGCACCCCAGGTCCAATGGGTACTCCAGGCTCACTGAGTGCCCCAGGCTTATAGAGTACACTAGGCTCAGCAGGTACTTGAGGCTCAGATAATACCCCAGGCTCTTGGGTACACTAGGCTCAGCAGATACCTCAGGGTCCTAGGGTACACCGGCTCAGTGAGTACACCAGGCTTAGTGGGTACCCCAGGCTCAGTGAGTACACTAATCTCATAGGGTAGTCAAGGCTCAGTGGGTACCCACAGTAGGTACAAATAGATGGAGTGTGGTACCAGACCTATCTGTGTGTGTGTGTGTGTAGAGGTGCTTTATTTGTAGTGATTGGCAGGTGCGCTGCCATGCATCAATGTGCGTTTCCTGTGTACGTTGTTGACGCGCATTTCAGTGCGTTTTCCAGTTTATGATTTGCGGTGTATTGAGTTATCACCCATTGACCAATGCTTACCTTTTGCCAACCCATCAACACACACAATACATGTGTTTTGATACGTTGCAATTGACTTCTGTGGGCCTCCCAATGGACAAAAACGCAGAATAAAATGGTATGAAAATTGCGTTGAAATGGGAACATAGGTTATTTTTTTTGTATGAGAAACTTGGTAAGGAATTCCTTGGTAAGGTAACCTTCGCCTGTCACCTCCAATCAATGATGGTGGTACCCACACTGGACCACATACAGAAATGAGTACAATGTAGGTTTACCTGGAGGTTACGTGGTTGGTATTCCCATAGATTAGAGTAGAACCACACTTTATAGAGATGTGGTTTGTGACTTTCACATATATCGGTGGATGCATGCAGCAGAGACCTGTTTTTATGAAGATCTTGGAGCCAGGCATTGATTGTGTCTCCTGTGCTGGTGAGCAGGGCTGATCGAGAAGGAATTTTTGCTGTGCGTGTTTGTAAATGGTTCACGTGAGTTCTTAGTAGCTGAATTTACAAGTTGCTACTCCTGACATGCAGGGTGACATCGCACGTCTAACAATCCTGGTGTTCGCACACTGTCTGGTCATGTGACCATAAACACCTCTTCATCTCCTGATAGTAACAAGACAAATGGTGGTATCACAACAAATCTCGTTATTCCAGGAGAGTCACAGCTGGCGTGTGATTTGTTTCTGCATAATTCATAGCGATAATTGTTAACGGGATGGTGGATTCTCTGTGGCGGAGATGGCTGAGTGTGGTCATTGTTATGTAAGTGGTGATGGAGGTGGGGCTCAGAACTTCAGTGATGAGAGATAATGGTCCTTTTTGTGTAAGTGGTGATGGAGGTGGGGCTCAGATTTTCAAGGATGAGAGATGATGGTCATTTTTATGTAAGTAGTGATGGAGGTGGGGCTCAGGACCTCAGCGGTGAGAGAGGATGGTCATTTTTTTTTTTTTTTAACTCTTTTTATTGAAAAAGATATAAGACATTGACAGTAATCAAAGCGCTCAACATGAGCATAGAAAACAATGTGGTACATTTACAGTGCACAAAGATAATGGCCATTTTTATGTAAGTGGTGATGGAGGTGGGGCTCAGGAGTTCAGTGGTGAGGGGTGATGGTCATTGTTATGTAAGCGGTTATGGAGGTGGGGCTTAGGATTTCATTGATGATGGTCACTATCATGTGAATGGTGATGGAGTTGGGGCTCAGGATTTCAGTGGTGGGTATAATGGTTATTGTCATGTGATTGGTGTGAGAGGTGGGACTCAGGATATTGGCGGTGAGAGATGATGGTCGTTGTTATGTGAGTAGTGATGGAGGTGAAGCTCAGGATTTTAATGGTGAGAGATGACGGTCATTGTTGTGCGAGTGGTGACGGAGGTGGGGCTCAGGATTTCGGGGGCGAGGGATGATGGTCATTGTTATGTGAATGGTTAAGGAGGTGAGAGACGATGGTCATTGTCCTGTGAGTAATGATGGAGGTGGGGCTCAGGATTTCAGTGGTGAGAGATGATTGTCATTGTCATGTGAATGGTGATGGAGATGTGCGGCTCAGGATTTCAGTGGTGAGAGATGATGGTCATTGTTGCGCGAGTGGTGACAGAGGTGGGGCTTAGGATTTCAGTGGTGAGAGATGATGGTCATTGCTATGTGAATGGTTAAGGAATTAGAGAGATGATGGTCATTGTCATGTGAGTAATGATGGTGGGGCTCAGGATTTCAGTGGTGAGGGATGATGGTCATTGTCATGTGAATGGTGATGGAGGTGGGGCTTAGGGTTTCGATATTGAGGAATGATGGTCATTGTTATGTGAATGGTTAGGGATGTGAGAGATGATGGTCATTGTCATGTGAGTGGTGATGGAGGTGGGGCTTAGGGTTTCGATTATTGAGGGATGATGGTCATTGTCATGTGGGTGGTGATGGAGGTGGGGCTCAGGATTTCAGTGGTGAGAGATGATGGTCATTGTCATGTGAGTGGTGATGGAGGTGGGGCTTAGGGTTTCGATATTGAGGGATGATGGTCATTCTTATGTGAATGTATAGGGATGTGAGAGATGATGGTCATTGTCATGTGAGTGGTGATGGAGGTGGGGCTTAGGGTTTCGATTATTGAGGGATGATGGTCATTGTCATGTGGGTGGTGATGGAGGTGGGGCTCAGGGCTTCGGTGGTGACAGATGAGAGGGTCACGTAGCTCCCAACTACACATAAAACAATATTAGGGGAGATAATAGCAGAGGAGCTGCAAGAACTGTACAGTCTTTGAGGGTGTTATGATTGGGATTCAGAACATTCTGTTTATCTTTTTTGTATTCCACTGAAAAGGAAATGATGGTGTATTTTTGGGAAATTAAACTTTTGAGTTGCTATAGTATAGAAAAAACGAATGTTTGATGTGATTTTCACAGTTTTAGGTATTTATTTTTGCATATACATTTATGGCAGTAGGTGGGATTTTTAGATGTCACCCCATAGTGGTAGTCTATGTGCTGGACAAGTTAGCATCCTTGCCAAAGGACTGTTGGTACAAGAGACTACTGCATAAGAGGCTGCATTGTTTTTAGCCAGTCAGATCTGACTGATGGATGACATTGAGAAAGGGGAACTGTAAAACACCATCACTCTGTAACATTACTTATGAGGACCCCCAGTGTTCATACAGCCGTGGCCAATAGTTTTGAGAATGACACAAGTATTATTTTTCACAGTCTGCTGCCTCAGTTTTTATGATGGCAATTTGTATATACTCCAGAATGTTATGAAGAGTGATCAGATGAATTGCAGTTAATTGCAAAGTCCCTCTTTGCAGTGAAAATGAACTTTATCCCTAAAAAAACATTTTCACTGAATTTTTGAAGAAAGCTTCAGGGTGCCCAAGAAAGTCCAGCAAGCGCCAGGACCGTCTCCTACAGATGATTCAGCTGTGGGATCGGTGGCACCACCAGGGCAGAGCTTTCTCAGGAATGGCAGGTGTGAGGACATCGGCACGCACAGTGAGGAGAAGACTTTTGGAGGATGGCCTGGTGTCAAGAAGGGCAGCAAAGAAGCCACTTCTCTCCAGGAAAAACATCAGGGACAAACTGATATTCTGCAAAAGGTACAGGGATTGGACTGCTGAGGACTGGGGGAAAGTCATTTTCTTTGAATCCCCTTTCCCATTGTTTGGGGTATCTGGAAAAAAGCCTCGTCTGGGGAAGAAAAGGTGAGCGCTGCCATCAGTCCTGTGTCATGCATCCTGAGACCATTCATGTGTGGGGTTGCTTCTCAGCCAAGGGATCGGGCTCACTCACAATTTTGCCTAAGAACACCGCCATGAATAAAGAATGGTCCAAAAATATCCTCCGAGAGCAACTTCTCCCAACCATCCAAGAACAGATTGGTGAGGAACAATGCCTTTTCCAGCACGATGGAGCACCTCTGCCATAAGGCAAAACTGATAACTAAGTGGCTTGAGGAACAAAACATCAAAGTTTTGGGTCCATGGCCAGGAAACTCCCCAAACCTTAATCCCATTGAGAACTTGTGGCCAGTCCTCAAGAGGCGGGTGAAAAAAAAAAAAAAAAAAACCTGCAAATTCAGACAAACTCCAAACACTGATTATGCAAGAATGGGCGACCATCAGTCAGGATGTGGCCCAGAAGTTGATGGACAGCATGCCAGGGGGGGAATTGTAGAGGTCTTGGAAAAAGAAGGTCAACACTGCAAATATTAACTCTTTGCATAAACTTCATGTTGTTGTCAATAAAATGTCAATATGAAATGCTTGTAATTATACTTCAGTATCCCATGATAACATCTGACAAAAAGTTCTAACAACACTGGAGCAGAAAACTTTGTGAAAATTAATATTTGTGTCATTCTCAGAACTTTCATCCATGACTGTATGTAATAACAAAATTATTTTGTTATTTTAACTCCTTCAGATCTGTGCTATAGCCGAACGACGGCTACAGCGCGGACCTACTTTGCCGGGAGTACGTCAATAAACGTCCTCCCGTGCCTGAGCAGCCAGCGCGCCCCCCCTGCAGGGCGCTCTGTGATCAGCGATTCTATGAGACTCGGCTGATCACAGATCGGAGTAAGGGGTCGATCCCGACCCCTTACCATGTGATCCGCTGCCAGTCAATGACAGCTGATCATGTGATGTAAACAGAGCCGGTAATCGGCTATTTTTTCTCCTCGTGCTGATAATCAGCGAGGAGAAAAAAAAAAAGTCGATCACCGGCGGCTCTCAGAGGGACATCGGTCCCGATCAAGGAGAGCTGCCGCCAGCTCATTTGTGCCCACCTGTGCCACCTGTCAGTGTCGCCTACCAGTACCCATCAGTGCCACCTATCAGTGCCCACAGTGCCACCTCTCAGTGTCACCAATCAGTGGGTCATCAACAGTGTTGCCCATCAGTGCCACCTATCAGTGCCCACAGTGCCACCTCTCAGTGTCACTAATCAGTGCCTCATCAACAGTGCTGCCCATCAGTCCCACCTATCAGTGCCCATCAGTGCCATCTTATCAGTGGCCATCAGTGCCACCTTATCTCTGCCCATCAGTGCCGCCTCATCAGCGCATATCAATGAAGGAGAAAAATTACCTGTTTGCAAAATTTTATAACAAACTATGAAACATGATTGTTTTTTTGTTTTTCAAAAATGTTTATCTTTTTTGTTTAGCAAAATATAAAAACCCCGGCTGTGATTAAATACCACCAAAAGAAAGCTCTATTTGTGGGAACAAAATGATAAAAATTCCATTTGTGTAGAGTGTTGTATGACTGAGTAATTGTCATTCAAAGTGCGTCAGAGCTGAAAGCTGAAAATTGGTCTGGGCAGGAAGGGGGGGTTTAAGCTCCCAGTAAGCAAGAGGTTAAGAACCAATCCTAAAAACTTCTTCCTTTTTAAAGGTCAGAATAAAATTTGCTCCCTTCAGGCGGCTCATCGACCTGATTGCGAAGTGGCTCTGCAGCCACCTGACCTGCTGCAGGTCTCCCCTCGGTGCTGCCGGCAGTCAAGCGGCCCTGCGCCGGTAATTTGGAGTGGCGGTTAAATTGCCGTATAACGAGCAGAGCGGTCGAGTGAAAATCCATTTGGTGTTCATTGATTTGCATCCTCTGCGTGTCTCTTCACCGTCTCCTCGGACAGATGCAGCTCACGTGTCCTGGAAACATGGATCAGACACTTGTGAGAACGGCGTACGTCGGCCGGGCCCCTGGCGTCATTGGAAGTCAAGGTAAAAATAAACCCGGCTCGGGTTTCCAGCAGAGGTCCGCAGGCTGGCAGGCTGCGATGCCACGTTGGATGTTCAGATCCTCTGTCGCCTTCCCCCTGCCAGAGGTTTATAGGGCTTCGGGCTTAAAGGCACAGCCCACCTTTTTTTTATATAAAATGTCATCCAATGCACCAACTATGAATTCTTATAAAACATGCATGCATTACAATTTTGCAGAGCATTGCATCGGCCGGTGACATGCTCATGGTTGGCCGGTGACATGCTCATGGTTGGGATGTAGCATGCTCATGGTTGGCCGGTCTATTGCTCATGGTTGGCCGGTCTATTGCTCATGGTTGGGAGGTCTCATGCTCATGGTTGGCCGGTCTATTGCTCATGGTTGGGATGTTGCATGCTCATGGTTGGCCGGTCTATTGCTCATGGTTGACCCTGGCCCTTGTAAGCGAATGGGGCAGCGCTGCAGCTGCATGCAATGCACCCGGTTGGGGCGTGAGGGTTTGGTCTTTTGTAGGGTTAAAACAGGCGATGGGGTCGCAAGGGATGTCGCAGGCGAGAAGAGCCCCGAGTCTTTCTGAACTGACCGGACTCTTGGTTGGAACGATCGGCCTGGTATTTTTTTTCTTGGTGTTCTTTGCCATTGTTCTTTAATTTCATTTCCCTCGTTTTCTAGACATTCAGAATGGAAGTGAAAATTAAGCAGAAGTCCAAACCAAAAATAAAACTCAGTTGTGTCATCGATAAAATATAACAGAAATACCGGAATCTGTCCTTATACACTCACCAGTCCACCTTGCAAGTAGCAGGTAGGTAGGGGCCCAAAGTGTGCCCACCACCATTATACCCCCACCACCAGCCTGAACCGGTGATACCCCATCCCCCACACCATTACACCCTCACCACCAGCCTGAACCGGTGATACCCCATCCCCCACACCATTACACCCCCACCACCAGCCTGAACCGGTGATACCCCATCCTCCACACCATTACACCCCCACCACCAGCCTGAACCGGTGATATCCCATCCCCCACACCATTACACCCTCACCACCAGCCTGAACCGGTGATACCCCATCCCCCACACCATTACACCCCCACCACCAGCCTGAACCGGTGATACCCCATCCTCCACACCATTACACCTCCACCACCAGCCTGACCCGGTGATACCCCATCCCCCACACCATTACACCCCCACCACCAGCCTGAACCGGTGATACCCCATCCTCCACACCATTACACCCCCACCACCAGCCTGAACCGGTGATATCCCATCCCCCACACCATTACACCCCCTCCACCAGTCTGAACCGGTGATATCCCATCCCCCACACCATTACACCCCCACCACCAGCCTGAACCGATGATACCCCATCCCCCACATCATTACACCCCCACCACCAGCCTGAACCGGTGATATCCCATCCCCCACACCATTACACCCCCACCACCAGCCTGAACCGGCGATATCCCATCCCCCACACCATTACACCCCCACCACCAGCCTGAACCAGTGATATCCCATCCCCCACACCATTACACCCCCACCACCAGCCTGAACTGGTGATACCCCATCCCCCACACCATTACACCACCACCACCAGCCTGAACCGGTGATATCCCATCCCCCACATCATTACACCCCCACCACCAGCCTGAACCGGTGATATCCCATCCCCCACACCATTACACCCCCACCACCAGCCTGAACCGGTGATACCCCATCCCCCACACCATTACACCCCCACCACCAGCCTGAACCGGTGATATCCCATCCCCCACACCATTACACCCCCACCACCAGCCTGAACCGGTGATATCCCATCCCCCACACCATTACACCCCCCACCACCAGTCTGAACCGGTAATATCCCATCCCCCACACCATTACACCCCCACCACCAGCCTGAACCGGTGATATCCCATCCCCCACACCATTACACCCCCCACCACCAGTCTGAACCGGTAATATCCCATCCCCCACACCATTACACCCCCACCACCAGCCTGAACCAGTGATATCCCATCCCCCACACCATTACACCCCCACCACCAGCCTGAACCGGTGATACCCCATCCCCCACACCATTACACCCCCACCACCAGCCTGAACCGGTGATACAAGGCAGGATGGATCCATGCGCCAAATTCTGACCCCACCATCTGAATGTCGGAGATGAAATCCAGACTCATCAGATTAGGCAACGTTTCTCCAATCTTCTATTGTCCAATGTTGATGATCCTGTGCCAATTGTAGCCTCAGATTCCTGTTCTTAGCTGACAGGAGTGGCACCCGGTGTGGTCTTCTGCTGCTGTTGCCCATCTGCTCCAAGGTTGGATGTGTTGTGTGTTCAGAGATGGTATTCTGCATACCTTGGATGTAACGAGTGGTTATTTGAGTTACTGTTGTCTTTCTATCACCTGGAACCAGTCTTCCCATTCTCCTCTGACCTCAACAAGACATTTTCCTCCACAGAACTGCCGCTCACTGGATATTTTCTCTTTTTCCCACCATTCTCTGTAATCCTGAGAGATGGTTGTGTGTGAAAATCCCAGAAATACTCAGACCGGCCTGTCTGCCACCAACAACCACGCCACGTTCAAAGTCACCGAGATCCCCTAGTGTAAGGAACCGGATTTGGCCTGCTATCTGCTTCTTGTAAAGCAGCACTCAGACTGGGAGAAGGGGGGACCAAAAACATTGGAATGTGCGGACAGGAGGAGAGAGCAGAGGGATCACCTCATCGTTCTTCTGCTTCTCCTTGAGGAAAGTCCATTCTTGACTCTCCAGAGTTCTGAATCTTCATCATCCGGCACACACCGGATCCTCTGCCGCGTTCTGCGCTTCCATCCGCATGGGGAGCGCTAATATCCGAAACACCCGGACATGTCGGAGGATGAAATATCTGCCGGGGGGCCGTAGAAGTGAGGACCCCTCGCCCTCTCCAGTGATCTGTAATAATAATAGGAGGCTTTTTGTAGATGGGGAAGAATTCCTCTTATTCTAAAATAAATCCCAAACTTAAAGGGGGTTGTAAACCTCAGACATGAAATCTGAACACAGCACATCCCTCTGTAGTGAGTACTTGTCTCAGTCCAGAGCCCCTAGTGTCCGCTGTCTCCTTCCTCTGCTATCTGCATGACAAGTTCTCCTGACACCAAGAGATAAAAGGTGACAGGGGAGGGAGCTCCAGTACACAGCCCGTGGTTGACAGCCTCAGCTCTGTTCCTGTGTGCTGTGTGAAGGGGGGGTGGGGGGGGGTTGTCCCTTCCATCCCCTCCCCTCCAATCAGCTCTCACTGAGCTCTGCAGTGTGTAAATTTAGCTCAGTTGACAGGGGAGGGAGCTCCAGCACACAGCCCGTGGTTGACCGCTCTGTGGTGTGCCGGCTGGTGCTCCATTTTTTTTTTTTTTTTTTTGCCGGCAAACAACCAACCCCCCCCCCCCCTCCGCCAGGCCGGCACTTACCCCATTCAGGTTGTGGGTGGCTTCCCCAGCTTCTTTTGCCGGCCAATCCGGTCTTAAGACAGGAAGACCATAGCGAATGTTGATTCGCTAACATGACAAGTGGGTGGGCTTGGGGTGCAGTGCTCTGTGCCCGAGCCCAACCTTTTTGAAGCCAATTAGAGTCTCAGGCTCTAATCATGCGCTTCAAAAAAAAAATGGAGATTAGGGGGCGTCGCCCCTTATGGACCAGCTGCCGCTGGACGCTTCCCTCCAATCAGCTCTGCAGTGTGTAACTTCAGCTCAGGTGACAGGGGAGGGAGCTCCAGCACACAGCCTGTGATTGACAGTCTCAGCTCTGTTCCTGTGTGCTGTGTGAAGGGGGGGGGGGGGGTATCTCTTCCCTCCAATCAGCTCTCACTGAGCTCTGCAGTGTGTAACTTCAGCTCAGTTATTGACGGGGAGGAGCTCCAGCACACAGCCTGTGATTGACAGCCTCAGGTCTGTTCTGTGTGAAGGGGGGGTGTGCCCCTTCCCAACAATCCACTCTGAGCTCTCCTCAGAGCTCTGCAGAGTGTAACTTCAGCGCTCTGCCCTTTTTTTTTTCTCTGAAAGCTCAGACAAGCTGTATAAATTCAGCACTTTGGTTGTTGAGAAGACTGCAGATAAACAGATACAACTTATGTAGGAGGATTAGTTTCCTCTCTGAGGCCAGTCACTTCTCTGGGGGTAGGGAAAGGTTTGCAGCCACTTTAATTCCTGAACAGCGGCGTGGAGTTGCTGCAATAATATGTCCAGTTTCTGAGCAGGGAGTTCCCCATCCGCACCGTCAGGTCTGGTTATGTTGCTTTCACAGCAGATTTCTGTACACTGACGTCATACCTGTGCAGGAGACTCTGGTGGAAGTGTCACCCTAAAATCATACCCCCCCCCCATCTCATCCCATGTGTGCTGGAAGGGGAAGCTGCCAGAAAAGTGTTTTTTTTTTTTTCTTTTTTACTTCCTTTTTTTTGTTTTGTTTCAAACTGATTGTTACAAAGTTTACAAATAATCTGAAGTCAGCACTCCTCACTTTCTATTTCCATCAGTGCAAAGCCGCTGTGCTCTGTACATTGTATCCTCCTTCATTGACTCCGGAATCCGGAGCCCTCCAGAGCAGGCTGCCCCCCTGGAAATGCTAATCGCCTGGCTGTTCTGCTGGACCTTCCTCTTCACTGACCCTTATTATATGAAGGTAGCAGTGGCGGCCGCTCCATTAGGGGTGCAGGGGCGCTGCCCCCCCCTAATCCATGCGCCTGACCCCCTAATCTACATGCAGGGCGCCCTACACATGGATTCCAATGGGGTTTTTTCTTTTTTAGAAGCACATGATTAGATCCTGAGGCTCTAAATGGCTTCAGAAAAGGGTGGGCTCGGGGCACAGAGCATTGCTCCCTGAGCCCACCCAGTTGTGTGACCATAGCGAATTAATATTCACTGTTGTCTTCCTGCTTCTCCTTTCTGGCCAATCAGGAAGCGGGTCCTGAGAACTGATTGGCTGAGAGGAGAAGCGATCGTTTTGGTCACCAAGAAGGGGATGCAGGGGGGGAAAGTAGCTGAGGAGCAGACGGGGGGGGGGGGGCAGGGGGGGGGAGCCGGCAAGGAGGGGGACGTGGGGGGAAAGCTGGCGAGGAGGGGACGCGGGGGGGGGGAGGCTGCCGAGGAGGGGACGCGGGGGGAAGCCGGCAAGGAAGGGAGACGCAGGGGGGAAGCCGGCGAGGAAGGGAGACGCAGGGGGGAAGCCAGCGAGGAAGAGAGACGCAGGGGGGAAGCCGGCGAGGAAGAGAGACGCAGGGGGGAAGCCGGCGAGGAAGAGAGACGCAGGGGGGAAGCCGGCGAGGAAGAGAGACGCAGGGGGAAGCCGGCGAGGAAGAGAGACGCAGGGGGAAGCCGCAAAGGAGGGGATGCAGGGGGAAGGAGCCGAGGAGGAGACGCAGGGGGGAAGCCGCAGAGGAGGAGACACAGGGGGGAAGACTCAGGGGGGAAGCCGCAGAGGAGGAGACGCAGGGGGGAAGACTCAGGGGGGAAGCCGCAGAGGAGGAGACGCAGCGGGGAAGCCGCAGAGGAGGAGAGACGCAGGGGGGAAGCCGCAGAGGAGGAGACGCAGCGGGGAAGCCGCAGAGGAGGAGAGACGCAGGGGGGAAGCCGCAGAGGAGGAGACACAGGGGGGAAGACTCAGGGGGGAAGCCGCAGAGGAGGAGACGCAGCGGGGAAGCCGCAGAGGAGGAGAGACGCAGGGGGGAAGCCGCAGAGGAGGAGACGCAGCGGGGAAGCCGCAGAGGAGGAGAGACGCAGGGGGGAAGCCGCAGAGGAGGAGAGACGCAGGGGGGAAGCCGCAGAGGAGGAGAGACGCAGGGGGGAAGCCGCAGAGGAGGAGAGACGCAGGGGGGAAGCCGCAGAGGAGGAGACGCAGGGGGGAAGCCGCAGAGGAGGAGACGCAGGGGGAAGCCGAATAGGGAGGGGTTTGTTTGCTGCTCCCTCAAAAAACGGAGCACCAGCTGCCACTGCAAGGTAGGTTCATATATCATGGATCAGCCAGGAGACCAGAGAGCTGCAATGAGAGCCTGTGTGCAGGTCCCCCCCCCCAGCAGTGCTACATTCAGATCAATTATACTGAAGTTCAAAGTAAAGATAAATGTCCAATCCGGTCAGAGCTTACACAGATGGACTCCTCCCCCTATCCCATGTGACAGCTGTGAGGTCAGCCAGTTTTCATGGAAGGAAGGGCTCGGAGTCACATGTTCCCCCCGTACCGGGAAGTATCGGCTTCTTCACTCCTCTCCAAAGTGATGAAACTTCCACTTTATGAAGAAGCTTCCACATTTCTACCACTTCTTCTTCCAGATTTACACACCCAGGCTTCTAGATTCTTCTCTGGTGCCGGGTCACCAACCTTTTCTGTGTTCACAAGCAATAAATAACCGGAATACCAGACAGTGCACAGAACTGCGCCCTCGCCTTCAGTTCCTGCGCTCGTAGTTGTACTGCTACCAGCAAACTAAAGTCATCGTTATTCTATAATAATTGGTCATAGTAAGGTTATCCTGTCATTAACACTACAACTATGTGTCTATAAAAATATGTTAACTGGGACACCCTAAACATGGCCAACCCCAATGCATAGACCTCAGATCGGCCCCAATGCATAGACCTCAGATCGGCCCCAATGCATAGACCTCAGATAGGCCCCAATGCATAGACCTCAGATCAACCCCAATGCATAGGCCCCAATGCATGCACCTCAGATCGGCCCCAATGCATGCACTTAAGACCTTAGATCAGCCTAAATCCATGCAATTCAGATTTCAGCTCAGCCCCAATGCATGCATGCAATTAAGAACTCGGATCAGTTCTGGATTTAAAAAAACTCAGATCAGCCCCAATGCATGCGCTTCAGACCTCAGATCAGCCCCATTGCATAGATCTCAGATCAGCTCCAATGCATGCACCTCAGACCTCAGGTCGGCTCCAATACATGTATTTCAGACCTCAGATCAGACCTCAAAACTGCCCCAAATGCATGCACTTAAAACCCAAGATCAGCTCCAGTGCATGCATGGTTTACTTCATCACAGCCTAATAATGAATGCATTTCACACCTCAGATAAGCACCAGTACATGCAGTGCAGACCTCGAGTCAACCCTAATGCAGTCATGCCCTTCAAATATCAGATAACTTTAGTGAATGAACTTTAGACCTCAGACCAGCCCCATGCATGTACTTCAGATCTCAGATCAGCTCCAATGCATGCATTTCAGACCTCACATCAGCCTAAATCCATGCAATTCAGATTTCAGCTTCAGCCCCAATGCATACATGCAATTAAGAACTCCGATCAGTTCTGGATATAAAAGAACCCAGATCAGCCCCAATGCATGCACTTCAGACCTCAGATCAGCCCCAATGCATGCACTTCAGACCTCAGATCAGCCCCAATGCATGCACTTCAGACCTCAGATCAGCCCCAATACATGCATGCACTTCAGACCTCAGATCAGCCCCAATGCATGCACTTCAGACCTCAGATCAGCCCCAATACATGCATGCACTTCAGACCTCAGATCGCCCCAATGAATGCACTCCAGACCTCAGATCGCCCCCAATGCATGCACTTCAGACCTCAGATCCGCCCCAATGCATGCATGCACTTCAGACCTCCAATCCGCCCCAATGTATGCATGCACTTCAGACCTCAGATCCGCCCCAATGCATGCATGCACTTCAGACCTCAGATCCGCCCCAATGCATGCATGCACTTCAGACCTCAGATCCGCCCCAGTGCATGCATGCACTTCAGACCTCAGATCGGCCCCAATGCATGCATGCACTTCAGACCTCAGATCCGCCCCAATGCATGCATGCACTTCAGACCTCAGATCCACCCCAATGCGTGCATGCACTTCAGACCTCAGATCCGCCCCAATGCATGCATGCACCTCAGACCTCAGATCCGCCCCAGTGCATGCATGCACTTCAGACCTCAGATCCGCCCCAATGCATGCATGCACTTCAGACCTCAGATCCGCCCCAATGCATGCATGCACTTCAGACCTCAGATCCGCCCCAGTGCATGCATGCACTTCAGACCTCAGATCCGCCCCAATGCATGCATGCACTTCAGACCTCAGATCCGCCCCAATACATGCATGCACTTCAGACCTCAGATCCGCCCCAATACATGCATGCACTTCAGACCTCAGATCCGCCCCAATGCATGCATGCACTTCAGACCTCAGATCCGCCCCAATTCATAACCTTCTCACATGCAGGTGGGCTGTCAAGGAGGTGGATGGGCCAGACTTTGTAAATGACAGCCTTGTGAGCTGTCCGTTAGTCATTGGCAGCGGGTACCGGCGCAGACATATTGGGTACGCACTGGAACCTGCTCTAGTGGGTATCTGTGGAGAGAGCAGTGCAGTCAGCAGTTCTGCTAAACGTCCAATCAGCTGCACAGGGAGCCGTCTGCAGTGTGATCAGTCAGATTGCACTGAGAGAGACGGTAAAGCACAGCTGCTTTGTTGCACGACCAAGCAGGAAGCACAGCATGTGTGCATACATGTGATCACATCCCGAGAAAACAAAACTTTAAACAAACGTCTTGTTTTATGATCGGAGCAGACTGCGCTTTCCGGTCTGCGCAGAGCGGACGGCATGCGGCCTTGCGCCTCCTCCTGCGCTCAGCCTCGGTGAAAGCTGACAGCACTTCATTATTCTTAATATTATTATTATTCATAAGAGCGATCAGAGGCGGCTTCCGCGGAATTAGATTCCATTGTCTCAGGCGGTTTATCGCCTTTGCGCTGTGACGATAAAGCGCCCACCATTATTTTCTGGTACCGCTTGTACCATTCTTAATATATGATTATTAATGTCTATTTCAGGGCTGTTGCTGTGACGTACGAGATCCAATTATTGGCTTTATTCTGTATGTAACCCGCGGATGAGGGAAGCGGTAACGCAGATCCTCCCACGTCTGAGAGCGCCAATCTTCTGCTTTCGATAATCCACTAAATGGCCGGCGGGAGGCCAGAAACTAGCTGGGGAAAAGCTTACAGGATTGCGCTCATATAAAATGTTATAATCCACTGTGACCCCATTGGGAGGATTTTCCCTCACTTCCTGCCACTGTGACCCCATTGGGAAGAGTTTCCCTCACTTCCTGCCACTGTGACCCCATTGGGAAGAGTTCCCCTCACTTCCTGCCACTGTGACTCCCCCCCCCCCCATAGAGGAAATAAAAGGGGGTGGGGATTGTCACAGAAGTCAATAAAAACCTTACCAGGCCCTTACCCACTTTAGTAAGAAAATGTGTTATTTGCTCCCTATTGGTCTGTTAAATAGACCTATGAAAATATTTTATTATATTTCTTCGATAAGTGCAAAAATACCTGTTGATCCTGCCAGAAATCTTGGGAGCAGATAACAGTGAGCGCAGGAAGTTATCAGTCACATTGTTCCCAGATATCTTTGTAGACTACAGAACTCCCCCGTATCCCAGTCGTATTATGGAGATGAGAAGATTGGGGGGGGTGTACTCTTCCTTCACATTACATTCGCAGTGACAAATAATGGGGAGGCGGAGACCAGACTAATAATGAGGAGGCGGAGACCAGACTAATAATGAGGAGGCGGAGACCAGACTAATAATGAGGAGGTGGAGACCAGACTAGTAATGAGGAGGTGGAGACCAGACTAATAATGAGGAGGTGGAGACCAGACTAATAATGAGGAGGTGGAGACCAGACTAATAATGAGGAGGCGGAGACCAGACTAATAATGAGGAGGCACGGAGACCAGACTAATAATGAGGAGGTGGAGACCAGACTAGTAATGAGGAGGCACGGAGACCAGACTAGTAATGAGGAGGTGGAGACCAGACTAGTAATGAGGAGGTGGAGACCAGACTAATAATGAGGAGGCACGGAGACCAGACTAATAATGAGGAGGCACGGAGACCAGACTAATAATGAGGAGGTGGAGCACCAGACTAATAATGAGGAGGTGGAGACCAGACTAATAATGAGGAGGCACGGAGACCAGACTAATAATGAGGAGGTGGAGACCAGACTAATGAGGAGGTGGAGACCAGACTAATAATGAGGAGGCACGGAGAACGGACTAATAATGAGGAGGTGGAGACCAGACTAATAATGAGGTGGAGACCAGACTAATAATGAGGAGGCGGAGACCAGACTAATAATGAGGAGGCGGAGCACTGACTAATAATGAGAAGGCGGGGCACTGACTAATAATGAGGAGGCGGAGCACTCACTAATAATGAGAAGGCGGGGCACTGACTAATAATGAGGAGGTGGAGCACTGACTAATAATGAGAAGGCGGAGCACTAACTAAAAATGAGGAGGCGGAGCAATGACTGAGGAGGCGGAGCACTGACTAATAATGAGGGGCACTGACTATTAATGAGGAGGCGGAGCACTGACTAATAATGAGGGGCACTGACTATTAATGAGGAGGAGGTGCACTGACTAATAATGAGAAGGAGGGGCACTGACTATTAATGAGGAGGAGGTGCACTGACTAATAATGAGAAGGAGGGGCACTGACTATTAATGAGGAGGAGGTGCACTGACTAATAATGAGAAGGAGGGGCACTGACTATTAATGAGGAGGAGGTGCACTGACTAATAATGAGGAGGAGGGGCACTGACTAATAATGAGGAGGAGGGGCACTGACTGATGAGGAGGCGGAGAGTGGGAGTGATGGACACTGTCTGCATAGTGATACAATGCATCTAATTGATTGTCATATTGATGACATATTGATAAACTGTCTAGTCTGTTTATTAATGGTCCAGACAAACCAATCAGCAGTCCCCTTTCCTCTGATCAGTGAAATGTCGGAGCAGCAATATCGCAGTTCTCTCTCTTCTGCAGGATGTGCTGACCGCAGGCTGATGATAAATGGAGAAGTGTGAAAAGTGCGGTTTCCTCTGGATGGTGATGGAAGGATGGAAGGATGAGCACAGCTGGAGGATCTACATTGTTACTGCCAAGAGAACGCAGTGTCAGAGTGTTCATACATCGATAAAAGACATCTTTGTCAGTGTGGGGGAGGGGTGCAGGATGAGGATGAAAGAATAATGTCTGTGTTCCTGGTGACAGCCAATCACAGCAGTCCTGGTGGCGTCTGGAATCTGAAGATTTCCTCCATTAGTTCTGCCTTTTTGGCTGCATTGTACCCCCAGGTCGGCGGAATTTGGCTCTATTCACCGTGGTGATGTCCAGCCGATGAGTGACGCCGGGTTCTGTCTTTCATGCTTCTGGAAGAGACCACCCAGGAGGGATTCCTTCTGACATAATGCCCCCCTGCTCCCCCAATATCATCTGTGCATTGCTGGCAGGCTGTTTAATCATCTTTATAAGCAACCCCCCAGATTAGAATATCGCTCAATGTAACTGATTAGTGTATGTGCGGGTCTAAGATCTTAGGTACGTACTGGTCTGAGGAACGTACGTGTCTAAGGTCTGAGGAAGGTACTCGTCCAAGGTCTGAGGAATGTACAGGTTTAAGGCCTGAGGAACATATGGGTCTAATGTCTGAGGAACGTACGCATCTAAGGTCTGAGGAACGTATTGGTCTGAGGAACTTGCGGGTCTACGGTCCGAGGGAAAGTACGGGCCTGAGGCCTGAGGCCTGAGGAACCTATGGGTCTGAGACCTGAGGAACCTATGGGTCTGAGGCCTGAGGAATATACAGGTAACTGATTAGTGTAGAGATAATGAACTGGACGGCATTGGAGGTGCAGCACCTCTATGTAGCATCACTTGTAAAGATTCTCCAGCTTACTGGTAGAAATTAATCACAAATTCTTCACAAATTTCATATTTTGAAAAGGGGAGAGGGATTCAGCCTGGAGTTTACTTTTTTTTTTCCATATTTGAACCCACTTATCTGTGTGGACAGGCCAGGATTTAAAACCTACGGGTCTGAGGCCTGAGGAACCTACGGGTCTGGGGCCTGAGGATCGAACGTGTCTGAGGCTTGAGGAACCTACGGGTCTGAGGCCTGAGGAACCTACGGGTCTGAGGCCTGAGGAACCTACGGGTCTGAGGCCTGAGGAACCTACGGGTCTGAGGCCTGAGGAACCTACGGGTCTGAGGCCTGAGGAACCTACGGGTCTGAGGCCTGAGGAACCTACGGGTCTGAGGCCTGAGGAACCTACAGGTCTAGGGCCTGTGGAACGTATGTGTCTGAGGCCTGAAGAACCTACGGGTCTGAGGCCTGAGGAATCTACGAGTCTGGGGCCTGAGGAACGTACGTGTCTGAGGCCTGAGGAACCTACGGGTCTGAGGCCTGAGGAACGTACGGGTCTGGGGCCTGAGGAACATACGTGTTTGAGGCCTGAAGAACCTACGGGTCTGAGGCCTGAAGAACCTACGGGTCTGAGGCCTGAGGAACCTATGGGTCTGAGGCCTGAGGAACTTACGGGTCTGAGGCCTGAGGAGCATACGGGTCTGAGGCCTGAGGAATATACAGGTAACTGATTAGTGTAGAGATAATGAACTGGACGGCATTGGAGGTGCAGCACCTCTATGTAGCATCACTTGTAAAGATTCTCCAGCTTGCTGGTAGAAATTAATCACAAATTCTTCACAAATTTCATATTTTGAAAAGGGGAGAGGGATTCAGACTGGAGTTTACTTTTTTTTTTCCATATTTGAACCCACTTATCTGTGTGGACAGGCCAGGATTTAAAACTTCTTATATTCATCAGCTACAAAAAAAAAAAAAAAAACAGAAAGCAATCTGTAAAGCCCAATGTAACATTTTGTATTTATTACTGTAATCCAATCATGCTGCAAATACAGCAACAAATGTGCTGCAACTAGGGTTATTATATACCCTGTGCTGGCAGCACCTTGGAGAGTCAAAAGTGGGGGAAGATGGTAGTTGCGCTGTGATGAAGGGGGGGGGGGAGGGAAGCTACAAAGATGACTAAAGTGGCAAAGTGAACTAAAAAAGCAGAAACGGGCCAATGCATGAATAGATCCTACATGCAAAAAGAACATGGTGGGGGTGCAGTGCAGTGCAAAGTAGCTGATCAACATGACATGTTGCGGGCAGACAAAGCCTAATATATAAAGGTAATCGTGAAACAGTGACTGCTTGAATATAGCAAAACAAAAATGCATATACCAACACAAATAGGGTGAATAATGACACAATGCAAAAAAAAAAAAATATATATATAATGCAAGAAAAATATATGTGGGCTAGTGCCCCATTAGCAAAAACGTGCCAGATCCTGGTGAACTACAAGTGACAAATCCCTAGGACAAACATGAATATTAGTTCTATCATCCAGTCCAAAAAGCAAAAACACGTGATGAGAAACACAAAACAAGTCCAATCGTGAAGGGAGGGGGGATCTTCAGTGAGGACACCTCCGTGTTTGCAAGCCGCTTACCTTACAGCTGTAAGGTGTACAGCCTGTGTTGCAAATGACCCGCAGGTGTAGACGTTCCGTGTATACAGGCAGTGACAATGATGAACATGCCAAGCGAAATATAAAAAATAAAAAGTATACAGCATGTAAAATAACTCTGCAACGACCACAGTGGAGGGGGGGGGCAAGACACACACAGGGGGAGGTTGCACTCACTTTCATGAAGTGAGTGTGGGCATCAATCCACGAGCGCCGAGCTCGTATGCCTCCAGGAGTGTCACCAATCTGGAATCTGTCCCCGTGCCTGGAAACTGGAATCTGTCCCCGTGCCTCTCTCCTCAGTGTTCGTCAGGTAGAGTAGTGATGTACAGTGTGAGGGGGAAAGAGACGCACATAGCGTGATCCCATATAAAAGGTATATTTATTTAATAAAACAAGTCCAATCAACTTACATTTAAAACAATGCTGCAGTGTGTAGTAACTACGAGCGCCGAGCTCGTCTCCTGTTGTTTGTCTATGGCAGCGTCCTGTGCTCCAAACAACAGGAGACGAGCTCGGCGCTCGTGGATTGATGCCCACACTCACTTCATGAAAGTGAGTGCAACCTCCCCCCGTGTGTGTCTTGCCCCCCCCCCTCCACTGTGGTTGTTGCAGAGTTATTTTACATGCTGTATACTTTTTATTTTTTATATTTCGCTTGGCATGTTCATCATTGTCACTGCCTGTATACACGGAACGTCTACACCTGCGGGTCATTTGCAACACAGGCTGTACACCTTACAGCTGTAAGGTAAGCGGCTTGCAAACACGGAGGTGTCCTCACTGAAGATCCCCCCTCCCTTCACGATTGGACATGTTTTGTGTTTCTCATCACGTGTTTTTGTTTTTTGGACTGGATGATAGAACTAATATTCATGTTTGTCCTAGGGATTTGTCACTTGTAGTTCACCAGGATCTGGCACGTTTTTGCTAATGGGGCACTAGCCCACATATATTTTTCTTGCATTATATATATATTTTTTTTTGCATTGTGTCATTATTCATCCTATTTGTGTTAGTATATGCATTTTTGTTTTGCTATATTCAAGCAGTCACTGTTTCACAATTACCTTTATATATTAGGCTTTGTCTGCCCGCAACATGTCATGTTGATCAGCTACGTTGCACTGCACTGCACCCCCACCATGTTCTTTTTGCATGTAGGATCTATTCATGCATTGGCCCGTTTGTGCTTTTTTAGTTCACTTTGCCACTTTAGTCATCTTTGTAGCTTCCCTCCCCCCCCCCCCCCTTCATCACAGCGCAACTACCATCTTCCCCCACTTTTGTCCCATTTGTCCTGCCTTGGATCAGTACTTAGGTGTTGCAGCAGTGTCCTTTTAGCATAGCCCCCCCCCCCCCCGACAGCGCAGGAGTTTCCACTTTCACCTTGGAGAGTCAGACCCCTGCTCTCACACTGGGGTCTCCAGCGGTCTGACAACCCCCGACCCCCCCCCCCGTGCACACTGCTCCAATCAGCAGCCCAGCTCAATGAGCTAGAGTACTCCTGATTGGAGCAGTGTGCAGGGAGGGGGGCGTATCCGACTGGAGACGCGGGTGTGAGATCAGAGGTCTGACTCTCCAAGGTGCTGCCAGCCAGCACAGGGTATATTAACCCCCGAGATTAAATAACAAAGCAGCAGCTTATTCATTCCTGTCTATGCAGACTATTACAGTTATACAATAAAAACCTGAATTGGGCTTTGAGCTTTTTCTGCAGCAGCCGAGTACAGGCGGAGGGCTCGTCGAGCGCCTTTCTGGTCCAGAACTTCCTAAAATCTCATTCCTGCCGGCGGGAATCTGCTCTCTGCTTCTGACATTCGGAAAAACAAAACAAGTGCTGTGACGTCTGCTTAATGCCCCTATTGTTCCAGCAGCTGTTCACCCGCAGCCTGTGACACCAAGAAATATTTCACACAGCTGGATGGAGAGGAGACCCCTGTATGCTGTGCCAGGGGCATACGATGGGAGCATGTAGGGGTGAGAGAAAAGGGGGTACTCCCAATACTCTGACTATTCAGAGCTTTCCACTTTATTTTATTAGTGCTGTGAAATGAGTGGTGCTCTGAGTACTTGTTGGTACTTCCATTGCTCAGAGGAGCCCCATGAGAAGATAGATGATGAATGCACTTCTCTGGGACCCAGATCCCTCCTTCCCTCCATTTTCTTCTACCTGAAGAATTCCATAAAGCAATTACCTGTCATAAAAACACACCAGACCGATACTGTGGCTTATTTTTATACCAATATGAAGGAATCAGCAATGGTGTCCATAGCAACCGCTCTAATGGGTTTTCTATTTCTCTTTCTGGAAGCTGATGTTTAATCCACTTATTATTTCCTTTCCCTGGTTCCCTCCCTCATCAACATGCTGACGACATTAAAAAAAAAAAACCTTTCCATTTTCATTATATTCCTTATTTCAGACTAAGTGACATCTTCACTGGGTCCCTGTGCTTCTCTATGCAATGCAGCCAGATCCTGGCTGGTGGGAGGGGCCGGCAGGGGGGCTGTACATAGCTTCCTGATATCATCACAGCACCCTGCCTCAGTACTCTTCTCGAGCACTCAGCCCTGAGGCAAGCAGTGGGAGGAGTTATGCAAATATCAATATATCTTGATGGGTGGCTTTCCATCTGGAGGCTGTATTTGCATGAAGACCACCCCAGGTAACACACACATGTGATGCTGAGCCTTTATTATTGAAATAACTTGGGGTCTAAGGCCTGAGAAATGTACTGGTCTAAGACCTGAGGAATGTACGGGTCCAAGGCCTGAGGAACGTACAGGTCTAAGGCCTGAGGAACATACGGGTGTAAGGCCTGAGGAACACATGGGTCTAAGGTCTGAGAAATGTATGGGTCTTATGTCTGAGGAATGCACAGGTCTTAGGAATGTACTGGTGTAAGGCCTGAGGAATGTACAGGTCTGAGGAGCGTACGGTTGTAAGGTCTGAGAAACGTACGGTTCTAAGGCCTGAGGGATGTACAGGTCTATGGTTTGAGGAGCGTACGGGTCTAAGGTCTGAAAAGCGTACGGGTCTAAGGTCTGAGAAGCGTACGTGTCTAAGATCTGAGAAGCATACGGGTCTAAGGCCTGTGGAACGTACTGGTGTAAGGCCTGAGGAACGTACAGGTCTAAAGTCTGGGGAACATACGGGTCTAAGGACTGAGGATCATACAGGTCTAAGGTCTGAGGAATGTACTGGTGTAAGGCCTGAGGAACACATGGGTCTAAGGTCTGAGAAACGTACGGATCTTAGGTCTGGGGAACGCACAGGTCTAAGGTCTTAGGAACGTACTGGTGTAAGGCCTGAGGAATGTACAAGTCTGAGGAGCGTACGGGTGTAAGGTCTGAGAAACGTACAGGTCTATGGTCTGAGGAGCAAACGGGTCTAAGGTCTGAGAAGCGTACGGGTCTAAGGCCTGAAGAACGTACTGGTGTAAGGCCTGAGGTACATGAGGTCTAAGGGCTGACGAACTTACTGGTGTGAAGCCTGAGGAACGTACGGGTCTAAGGCCTGAAGAACATAAGGTTTCAGGCCTGAGGGACGTACGGGTCTAAGGCCTGAGGGATGTACGGGCCTAAGGTCTGAGGAACATACGGTTCTAAGACCTGGGCAACATACTGGTCTAAGGTCTGAGGAACGTACTGGTCTAAGGTCTGAGGAACGCACGGGTCTAAGGTCTGAGAAACGTACTGGTCTAAGGTCTGAGGAACGTACTGGTCTAAGGTCTGAGGAATGTACTGGTCTAAGGTCTGAGGAAGGTACTGGTCTAAGGTCTGAGGAACATACTGGTCTAAGGTCTGAGGAACGTACTGGTCTAAGGTCTGAGGAACGTATTGATCTAAGGACTGAGGAATGTACTGATCTAAGGACTGAGGAATGTACGGGTCCTTGGTCAGGGAGGTTTAATGCTGAGTTCTCCAGGGCTCATTCTCTTTGTCCCGGGCTCAGAATGTAGGAGCTGCAGGTCACTTTCTATGTTCTGGCTTACAATTTGGGAGGTGCAGGTCATTCTCCTTGTTCCGGCTCAGAATTTGGAGGTGCAGGTTATTCTCCTTTTCCGGGCTCAGAATTTGGGAGGTGCAGGTCATTCTCCTTGTCCCAGGCTCAGAGTTTTGGAGGTTCAGGTTGTTGTCCTAATCCCAGGCTCAGAATTTGTGAGGTGCAGGTCATTCTTCCAGTTGTGGCTCAGAATTTTTGAGGTGCACGCCATTCTACTAGTCCCAGGCTCAAAATTTACGAGGTGCAGGTCACTTTCTATGTTCTGGCTCAGAATTTGGGCGGGGCAGGTAATTCTCCTTGTTCCTGGCTTGGAATTTTGTTAGGTTCAGGTCATTCTCCTTGTCTTGGCTCAGAATTTGGGAGGTGCAAGTCACCCTCCTTGTCCTGGCTCAGAATTTGAGAGGTACAAGTCACTCTCCTTGTCCTGGGCTCAGAATTTGGAAAGTGTAGGTTGTTCTCCTTGTCCTGGGCTCAGAATCCGTGAGGTACAGGCCTTTCTCCTTGTCCCGTGCTCCGAATTCGGGAGGTGCAGGCCATTCCCCTTGTCCTGGGCTCAGAATTTGGGAGGTGCAGGACCAGGTTATTCTCCTTGTCCTGGGTTCAGGTTGTTGCCCTAGTCCCGGGCTCAGAATTTGTGAGGTGCAGGTCATTCTCCTAGTCCCAGGCTCAAAATTTACGAGGTGCAGGTCACTTTCTATGTTCTGGCTCAGAATTTGGTAGGTGCAGGTCACTTTTTTTTTTTTTTTCCCGGGCTCAAAATTTGAGAGGTGCAGGTTGTTCTCCTTGTCCCCAGCCTGAGAATTTAGAAGGAGCAGCTCGCTCTCTGTGTTCAGGTTTAGAATTTGGAGGTTCAGGTCATAGTTGGATGGTGCTGGTGGTCACATTTGGATTGTACTGGTAATCTTCCTCTGCTGTCAAGCTCATTGCTGGCTCAGATTTCGCCTTGAAGTTGTTGTTGTGGTCGGTTTCCTGCACTGTACACAGAAATATATAGTCTGGCATTGCTCTGCGTTCTGGGTTTCCTGGAAAGATTTGTGTTGGACACACCCAGAGTGTCTCTGTCACCTCGCAGAGTGGATGTGTCACCCGTCTGATGTCCTGTATGGCGGTGGGTAGGTAGCAATGTAGTCTCCACCCTGTCCCGGTGTATAAGTTGTCAGATGCACCTGTATCACAGTGACCCATTCCCTGCCCCCAATGTGTGGATGACTTTAAATCTGAATCCCAGACAAAAAATTCTCATTTAAATATATTCCTCAATAGCCACATAGGAAATGAATCCAATTTGTGAGCTTCAAAAGTCTTTACAAACCCAGATATTGTGCTGTAAAAGTAGCAGTGACATCATTATTGGGCTTTACATGGTGGGTGTTGGAGAAGACCTGGTTTACAATCGGCATTCCAATTCATCCCAAAGGTGTCCAGTAGGGATGAGGTCTGGGCTCTGTGCAGGCCACTAGAGTTCCTCCACACCATACTGGTCACACCATGTCTGTATGGGGGAACCAAAAAGGGTCTTCACCAAACTGTTACCACAAGGCTGGAAGAGCACAGTTGTCTACAATGTCTTCGTATGATGGACCCTTCACTGGAGACACCTGAACTCCATCATTGGAGAGGGGATTCCTCATACTTCTGGTCATATAGTGTGTAGACTCTGTTCATGGCGGGGGTTGTAGACATCATCTCTGTGTATGATGACTGTAGTGGGATGGGGTGAGTGACGGCGGGGGTGGGCTGGAGATGTGAATGGATGGGGATTTCCATCTCCAGGTGGGAGGTAATTGTTGGAGAATGATGCCGGTGGCTGTGTGAGAGGCTCTTAATTATATCAGAGAGGAGGGGGAGGGGTTACTCGGGGGGGGGGGTATTGTTCTGCAAAAAGCTTTTTCTACATTATGATTATTATTTCATATTGTGTGCCGAGCGCAAACCAGCTCAGCGCCTGCTGTGTACCGGGGGGCATGTGACTGTCACCCGTGGGGCCAATAATATCCTGAACCTGCACCTCTGTCCACACACTCTGCAACCCAAATCACACCCCCCCCCCCATCCTCATCCCCCTCTGCATACCCTTCTAATACCTATCCCCCCACTTCCCACTCCACTGCCCCTACCATCACCACCCCCATACCCCTCATCCACCTACACCCCCATCCACATACACCCCCATACCCATTATGTACATACACCCATATACCCCTCCCCATACCCCTCATCCACATCCACCCCCAATCCTCTCATCACCCTCCACATACCCCCCCATCTCCTCCGCATACCCCCCCTAATCCCTATACCCCTCATCCCACTCCAGAAACCCTCCCTTCCCCATCCACATACCCCTCCTCCCCATCGACATCACCCATCCATATACCCCTCATCCTCATCCACATACCCCCCCATCTCCACCTCCATTCCCCTCTGCATACACCCCCATACCCCTCATCCCCATCCACATCACCCCTCCAAACCCATCCACATACCCCTCATCCCCATCCACCCCCCCCCCATTTCCATCCACATCCCCTTTCACATACACCCTCATCCACATCCCCATCCATATACTCCCCAATTCCCATCTGCATACCCCTCATCTCCCATCTACATACACCCCCATTCCCATCCACATACCCCTTATCCCACTTCACAAGCCCCCTATCCCCATTCACACCCCCCCCTCATCCCCCTTCATATATCCCTCATCCTCATTCGCAACCCCTTTGTACAGTGCCTTGAAAAAGTATTCATACCCCTTGAAATGTTCCACATTTTGTCATGTTACAACCAAAAAGTAAATGTATTTTATTGGGATTTTATGTGATAGACCAACACAAAGTGGCACATAATTGTGAAGTGGAAGGAAAATGATAAATGATACAAATAAATATGTGAAAAGTGGGTGTGTGTGGGGGGGGGGGGCTAATTAGTCACCTAATTAGTAAATAGAGTCCACCTGTGTGTAATTTAATCTCACTATAAATACAGCTGTTCTGTGAAGCCCTCAGAGGTTTGTTAGAGAACCTTAGTGAACAAACAGCATCATGAAGGCCAAGGAACACACCAGACAGGTCAGGGATAAAGTTGTGGAGAAGTATAAAGCAGGGTTAGGTTATAAAAGAATATCCCAAACTTTGAACATCTCACGGAGCTCTGTTCAATCCATCATCGGAAAATGGAAAGAGTATGGCACAACTGCAAACCTACCAAGACATGGCCGTCCACCTAAACTGACCGGCCGGGCAAGGAGAGCTTCCATGACATTTTCAGACAATTCCAGACACTTAACATTTCTTGATCCTTCCAGACACTTCCAGATATTTCCAGGACACCTTACAACATTTCCAAAGACTTCCAGACATTTTCAGACACTTCTAGACTTTTCTAGGACGCTTCCAGAAAATTCTAGATAATTCTAGGCACTTCTAAGACACTTCCTGGATGTTTCCAAAAACTTCTATGACATGTCAAGGCATTTCCAGACACTTTCAGGACCTTTCCATTTCCAGGCACTTCAAGACGCTTTTAGGACACCTCCAAATTCTCTTAGGACACTTCCAGGCATTTGGTCCTCCATTGGAGGAGCAGAGCAAGGAGAGGACGGGGTCTGTATAGATTGGGGTGAGTGATTTTCAGGGTGGCGATGAGATTGTACAGATATGAGGTGAAACATTGTTGTGGTGATGCTGGTATGGCAGCTTGGGCCAGGCGCTGACCACCTATATTTTCTCTGTACAGGCCTTTCTACACCGAATACGGCAGAGCGCAGTGGACAAGACAGAGAACTGTTGCATCTCCGAGGAGAATGTCAAGGTAAGCTGAGGATACCCACCTTCACCTGTCCTGAGAGTACCCACCTTCACCTATCATGAGAGTTCCCACCTTCACCTGTCCTGAGAGTACCCACCTTCACCTGTCCTGAGAGTACCCACCTTCACCTATCCTGAGAGTTCCCACCTTCACCTGTCCTGAGAGTTCCCACCTTCACCTGTCCTGAGAGTTCCCACCTTCACCTGTCCTGAGAGTTCCCACCTTCACCTGTCCTGAGAGTTCCCACCTTCACCTGTCCTGAGAGTTCCCACCTTCACCCATCCTAACAGTGACCTCTGCTGAAATACCCCCTCCCTGGCTGCCATTGGTGGCCTCTTCTGGACCTCTGGTTCTAACATAGCAGTCTCCCCCGTATAATCTCAGAGATCACAGATCCTGGTTTATCCTCAGCCTGACTCGAATGCGATAAATCCAAAATGTGGGCCCCTGGCTGCTGAAGGGCCACGTCCCCCTCCTGTCAGACTGAGCCACAGAAGATGGTGGAGGAGACCATCCAGGAGCCCCGATCGGCCCTCCACCACCACCAGGGAATGTGTGAGAAAGGATAAGAGGACGAGGGGCCCCTGAGATTTCCCTGCCGCCTCCTGAAATAACAGAGGACACAATGGAGGTCCCAGAATCCTCCACTTCCTCCTGATAACGGGGCAGATTAGAGTGCACACCATCATTTCCCACACCAGGGGCCCCGGGCCCCACAGGAGGGAGACGTCACCATATGATACCAGCAGATGGGGGACACCGCCACCCTGCAGTCTGTATACGGGGGGAGGGGGTCAGTGCTGGATACAGGATAGTGTGTAATTCTGGGTATCTGTTCTTATTCTGTATGTATGGACTCTGCACAGTACTACTTCTCTTGTCCTGTATGTCGGGTGTAATTCTAAGTATCTGTTCTTATTCTGTATGTATGGACTCTGCACAGTACCACTTCTCTTGTCCTGTATGCTGGGTGTAATTCTTGGTATCTGTTCTTATTCTGTATGTATGGACTCTGCACAGTACCACTTCTCTTGTCCTGTATGTCGGGTGTAATTCTCAGTATCTGTTCTTATTCTGTATGTATGGACTCTGCACAGTACCACTTCTCTTGTCCTGTATGTCGGGTGTAATTCTTAATATCTGTGCTTATTCTGTATGTATGGACTCTGCACAGTACTACTTCTCTTGTCCTGTATGTCGGGTGTAATTCTTGGTATCTGTTCTTATTCTGTATGTATGGACTCTGCACAGTACTACTTCACTTCCCTCTGTTCCTCATACATCTGATGTGTTTTCGGTGTTAGAGAGACTCGGAGAATGAAGCTCCACACTGAGAGTCGTCAAGAAATGGATGTATTCCAAAATGAGATAAAACCGTCATCCGGGGCCAATGTGTTTTGGGGTCAGACAACGCCTCCTTCATTGGGGTATTAAAATACAACAGAGCCTTGATGTAGCACCAATGAAGGGTGTAGTCTGACCCCGAAACGTGTTGACTTTGTGATAACGTTTTCGGAATAACAAGTAACTTTCAGTATGGAGCTTCAATCCCAGTGACAAACCCACGAAACCACAGAAATCCTTTGGCACAGAAAAGCTGCCTGCCCAGAATCCAGCCCTGTCCAATCACTATTATTACCACAACCCTGGGGTCCCAGCACTACCCTTCTGCTTGACCCCCAATATTTGAGAGGATCAGAGATGGAAACACGAAAAGGGATACATCATGTCCAGATTTGGATTTAGTCCAATATGAGACAAAAGATTTGATCACCAAGCAGCACATTTTGGGGATCAGAGAACTACTCCTTCATCAGGGCTACAAGAGTACAACAGAGCCCTGATGTAACCCTAATGTTGGCTTTTTCACCAAGCCAATATGTTTTGAGGATCAGGGAATGCCCCCTTAATCAGGGCTACTAGAGTACAACCAAACCCTGATGAATACCTGGTGTTGGCTTTAGCCAACATGTTTTGGAAGTCAAGGAGCACCTGCTTTATCAGGTCTTCAAGACTACAACAGAGCCCTGATGTAACCCTGGTGTTGACTTTATCACCAAGCCAATACGTTTTGATGATCAGGGAATACCCCTTCATTCAAGGCTACAAGAGTACAACAGATCCCTGATTAAGCCCTCGTGTTGGCTTTATTGCCAAGCAAACATGTTTTGGGGATTGGAAAATTTTCTTTTTATCAGGACTACTTGAATACAGAGGAGCCCAGATAAAGCCATGGTGTTGGTTCTATCACAAAGCCAACACGTTTTAGAGGTCAGGGGATGCCTCCTTTTTTGGGGCTACAAGAGTACAACAGAAACCTGACGAAGCTCTCGTGTTGGCTTTATTGCCAAGCAAACATGTTTTGGGGATTAGGGAATGCTCTCTTTATCAGGACTACTTGAATTTTGAGGAGCCCAGATGGAGCCCTGGTGTTGGTTCTATCACAAAGCCAACACGTTTTGGAGATCAAGAAATGCCCTCTTTTTCGGGGGCTACAAGAATACAACAGACAAGCTCTGGTGTTGGTTTTAACACCAAGACAACATGTTTTAGGGATCAGGGAACACCCCCTTTATCAGATCTACAATACAACAGAGCCCTGATGTAACCCTGACGCTGGCTTGATAACAAAGCCAACATGTTTTTAGGATCAGAGAACTACCTCTCTATTAGGGATAAAAGAATACAATAGAGCCCTGATGAAGCCATTGGGCTATCTTTATCACAAAGCCAACATGTTTTGGGGGGTCAAAGAACACCCCCATTACCAGGGCTGCAAGCATACAACAGAGGCCTGGTGTAGCCCTTGTGTTGGCTTTATCACGCGCTAATACAGTTTTGGGGAACAGAGAACACCCCCCTTTTTCAGTGCTACAAGAATACAGAGCCCTGATGAAGCTTTGGTGTTGGCTTTCCCTTCATGTCTTGGTGATCAGAAAACGCCCCCTTTATCATGGCATCAGGGCTGTTGTATTCTTGTAGCCTGGATGAAAGGGCATTGCCTGAGCCCCAAAACATGTTGGCTTTATGACAAAGTATTTTATCTCATGTTGGAATACAGCTATATCTGGATGGGTAACATTAGGTGTGGCACTTTTACCTCCTATTAACAAACCCAAGAAACGGTGGAAATTCTTTGGCATGTAGAAGCTGCTCACTCAGAATCCAGATACCCTGTCCAATCATCACTATTCCTCCGTTATCGTGGGAGCAAGACTGAGGTTGCAGGACTAACCTTCCATGTGATGCTATTATTGGGGAGAGTCTAAGATTGAGGCACCACACTGAAGATACACATCCAGAGAAATATTTATTCCAACATGAGATAAAAGACTTTATCACCAAGCCAACACGTTTTGTGATCAGACAACTCTCCCTTTATCAGGGTTACAAGAATCCAATAGAACCCTGATTAAGCCCTGGTGTTGGCTTTATCACCAAGCCAACACACTTTGGGATCAGACAACACTCCCTTTATTAGGGTTACAAAAATACAATAGAGGCTTGATGAAGCCCTGGTGTTGGCCTTATCACCAAGCCACAACGTTTTGGGAACTGACAGCACTCCCCTTATCAGGGTTACAAGAATACAATAGAGCCCTGATATTGGCCTTATCACCAAGCCAACACGCTTTGGGATCGGACAACACTCCCTTTGTCAGGGTTACAAGAATACAATAGAGCCTTGATGAAGCCCTGGTGTTGGCCTTATCGCCAATCCAACACATTTTGGGAACTGACAGCACTCCCTTTATCGGGGTTACAGAGTCTTGATGAAGCCCTTGTGTTGGCTTTATTTTCAAGCCAATGCATTTTGGGATCAGACAACTCTCCCTTTATCAGGGTTACAAGAACACAATGAAGCCCCGGTGTTGGCTTTATCACCAAGCCAACACGCTTGTGGATCAGACAACACTCCCTTTATCAGGGTTACAAGAATACAATAGAGCCCTGATGAAGCCCTGGTGTTGGCTTTATCACCAAGGCAACACATTTTGGGAAATGACAGCACTCCCTTTATCAGGGTTACAAGAATATAGTAGAGCCCTGATGTTGGCTTTATCACCAAGCCAACACGTTTTGGGGTCAAACAACTCTCCCTTTTATTAGGCTTACAAGAATACAATAGAGCCCTGGTGAAGCCCACCAGGCCAACACGTGTTGGGAATCTGGGAATAACCCTTCCTCAGGGCCACATCTGGATTCTGTTGTATTCTTGCAGCCCTGATGAAGGGGCATTGTCTGGCCCCACAACATGTAAAGCCTTATAAAAGAGCCCTCGTGTAGCCCTAGTGTTGGCTTTATCACCAAGCGAACATGTTTTTGGATCATACAGCATGCCCTTCGTCAGGGTTGCAAGAATACAATAGAGCCCTGATGAAGCCCTGGTGTTGGCTTTATTTTGAAGACAAGACGCTTTGGAATCAGACCACACTCCCCCTTTTTCAGGGTTACAAGAATACAAAAGAGCCCTGATGAAGTTTAGGTGTTGGCTTTATCACCAAGCCAACACATTTTGGAATAAGACAACACCCCCTTTATCAGGGTTACAGAAATACAATAGTACCCTGATGTTGGCTTCATTTCCAAGCCAACACGTTTTGAGATCAGACAACACTACCTTTATCTGGATTACAAGAATACAAAAGATCCCCGATGTAGCCCTGGTGTTCCAAAATGTTTTGGAATTAGATAACTTGTTCTTTATCAGGATTACAGGAATACAAAATAAGTCTGATGAAGCTTTGATGAAGGTTTATCAAAAGCCAAGACATTTCAGAGATCAGGCAACACCCCCTTTTATCACGGTTACAAGAATGCAATAGAGCCCTGATGAAGCTCTGATGAAGGTTTATCACAAAGCCAGCACATTTTGGAGATCAGGCAACACCCCCTTTATCAGGGTTACGAGAATACAATAGAGCCCTGATGATGCCCTGGTATTGGCTTTATCACCAAGCCAACGCGTTTTGGAGATCAGACAAATCTCTCTTTATCAGGGTTACGAGAATACAAAAGAGCCCTGATGAAGCTCAACACATGTTGGGAATCGGGGAATAACCCTTCCTAAGGGCTACATCTGGACTCAGTTGTATTCTTATGGCCCTAATGAAGGGGCGTTGTCTGACCCCCAAAACATGTAAAGCCATTTATCTCATTTTGGAAAACGGCGATATCTGGATGGGCAACTTTCAGCGTGGCACGTCAGTCTCTCACTGACCAACCAAGGAAACCATGGAAACTCTTTGGCATGGGGGAAGCTGCCCACCCAGAATCCAGATCCCCTGTCCAATCATTACTATTCCCCTTTTGTCAGTAGGACAGTCCCGAGGTTCTAGCACTACCCTTCCATGTGACCCATGGTATTCGTCAGTCCCTGTTTAACTTCTGCACAGGCAGATGATTCTTCTGGAGGTACTGGGTCGTTCTTCATAAAGACACAAATAAATCGCAGCGTGACAGGAGCCTTTCACACGGTATCATAAGGCTGCGATTATCATGCTGGCGTGGGGACGCTGTGATCAGCAGTTTATTAAACCTCCTGGAAACAATTAATTTCAGATCGGATCCTCGTGTCACCATTTCTGGGCTTCCTCTAGATGTTTGGCTCCTATTGATGGGCCTGGTGTATGGCTTGCTGCGGCCCCACAATGCACCTGCTCTGCATGCTCCTCTTGGACAGACCCCTCAGTGTCTTGGTGTAGAATGCATTTGGGGAAAGGCGCTTTGTTGACGGCGGAGCCATGCACCAAGGCGTCTTTGTTGTGTAGCAGCTGAAGTGATGCAGGGATTGTATCTCTGGAGAATGTGACTTTTCTCTGCCAGAGTCGGAGTATTAACCCCCTCAGCTGTGTCCGCACACTGAGGACTCATTCATGAAGCTGGCCAGAGAGGAAATGCCGTCCTGCGTAAATCTTTTATTGGGAGCGCGGCCTGGAGCCACATGAAAAGCAGCAAAGTGTGTGAAATGTTCACCAGGCCTCTATCGTCCCGGCATGGTGGGGAACAGGAGCTTTACCCAGGCCCTGCCCGGCCCGCTGTGACCTAGAGATCATGAGGGACATAAAGGGAACCTGTTAGGACACAAGTGTGAAGGCTAACACTGATGGCCACATCCCAAACATGATGTCACATCTGCATACCTGCTCTAGGCTAGGAAAGAAGGCCACCACTGATGACCACATCTGTAAAATGACTTCATGCTCTGCATATTTGTACTAGGCCAAGAAAGAAGGCCACCACTGATTACCACATGCGTAAAATGATGTCACAGGCTGCACACTTGCACTAGGCCAAGAATAAAGGCCACCACAGTTTACCGCATCCTAAATTTAAGGTCACGCCCTGTATACTTAATCTAGGTCAGGTATGAAGGCCACCATTGAGGACCACATGTTAAAATGATGTCGTGCGTTGCATACTTGCTCTAGGCCAAGTGTAAAGGCCACCAATGACCACGTTCTAAACATGACGTCCCGCTCTGCACACTTACACAAGGCCAAGAATGAAGGCCACCGCTGATGACCACATCTTAAAAATGACTTCATGCTCTGCACACTTGCACTAAACTAGGAAACATGATGTCACTTTCTGCATAGTTGTACTAGGCCAGATGTGGTCATCAGTGGTGGCCTCCACATCTTAAAAATGATGTTGCGCTCTCCATACTTCCTGTAGACCAGGAGTGAAGGCCAGCATTAATGATCCCAGAAAATAATGTCACACTTTGCATACTTACTCTAGGTCAAGTGTGAAGGCCAACACAGATGACCACACCCTAAAAATGACATCACACTCTGTATACTTGATCAAGGTCAAGTATAAAGGCCGCCACTAATGACCACATCCTAAAAATGATGTCACACTCTGCATAATTGCTCAAGGCCAGAAATGAGGGCCACCACTTGCACTAGGCCAAGCAACAGGACGTCACACTCTGCATACTTGCACTAGGCCAAGTATGAAGCCCATCACTGATGACCACATCTGAAAAATGATGTCATGTTCTCTATCTCTTGTTGTAGGCCCGGAGTGAAGGCCACCACTAATTATCCTAAAAATATTGTCACACTTTTCTTACTCTAGCGTGTCTCCAGCCTCTAACCAAACCTGTAGCATGTCCTCAGTCTCCAACATAACCTGCAGCATGTCGCCACTCTCCATCCTAATCTGTAGCATATCCCCCGTCTCAGACCTAACCTGTAGCATGTTTCCAGCCTCCAAACTAACCTGTAGCATGTCCTCAGTCTCCAATCTAACCTGTAGCATGTTTCCAGCCTCCAACCTAACCTGTAGCATGTTTCCAGCCTCCAACCTAACCTGTAGCATGTTTCCAGCCTCCAACCTAACCTGTAGCATTTCCTCAGTCTCCAGCCAACCTGTAGCATGTTCCCAGTCTCCAATCTAACCTGTAGCATTTACAAAGTGTCTGACTCTGGCCATTATTTCCTTTAGTGTGTCTTTAGTCTTCTCTAGTATTACATGTACTGAACATTATGTGTGGCCCTCTGGTGATGTCAGGGGCCACAGTTGAGCCCCCCCCCCCCCAATATTCCATAGGATGACATCCACTAATTAGTAGCTCCCCCTCCCCCTGCTGAATGAGATAAGCCCTCTTAGACCCGGCAGGTAGTTTCCAGGAAATCTGACGTTGTCTTGTTTTTCCTCCCCCAGATTTTGTTCTCCAACATTGAGGACATCCTGCAGGTGCACCGGGCGTTCCTGGAGTCACTGGAGGGCGCCCTCCAGCCGGAGCCGCAGTCCCACCACCAGCTGGGACTCATCTTCCTGAAGTTTGTGAGTGGCTTTTCTTTGCTTATCTGAGCTGTGCAGCTTCCTGTGTGGTGGCCGAGCCGTCCGCTTATCTCCGGCCCTCGCCGGCCCCTATCGGCCCCAATCGGCCCCTCACTCCTTTACACAACGTGCAATCCCACCGCTGACAAATCTCTGCGCTTTCCAAACCGCCAAAGTCCCATTTGTATCTGTTCCACATTTAGATAATGATGAGAGAAGCTTTCATTCAAATAATCCCTGGTGATCCTGTCATGAAGGTCCTTGGTCAGGCACTTCCTGTTACAGGGTGACAACGCTCTGTCCCTGTCCCCCAATTGTGCTCTTGCGTTGTCACCTCGTCACACAGGCTTCCAATGGAGATTACAAGTGGCCATTTCAACACATAATGCAGAAATAGGGGCCACTGTTGTCACCATTGGAAAAGTCCTGGTTCAGGCACTTCCGGTTACAGGGTGACAACGCTCTGTCCCTGTCCCCCAATTGTTCTCCTGGGTTGTCACCCTGTCACATGGGCGCTGAATGGCGAGTGACTGTTTCAACACACATAATGTAGGCATGGGGCTGATGATGTCCCCATCAGAAAATTTAATTATTAGTCCTTGTTCGGGGACTTCCTGTTATAGGGTGACAACGCACTGTCCCTTTCTGCCAATTGCTTTGTCACCCTGTCACACGGCTTCCAATGGGAATTACAAGTGGTTGTTTCAACACTCATTACACAGGAATGGGACTACTGGTGTCACCATCAAAAATGGCATTAAAAGCCTTTGTTAGGGCACTTCCTGATACAGGGTGACAACCCTCAGTTCTTGTCTCCTAATTGTGCTCTTTTGTTGTCACCCTGTCACATGGGCTTCCAATGAGAACTACAAGTGGCTGTTTGAACACATAATGTAGGCATGGGGCTACTGTTGTCACCATCGGAAAATTCCATTAAAAGCCTTTGTTCAGGCACTTACTGTTACAGGGTGACAACGCTCTGTCCCTGATTCCCAATTCTGCTCTTGTGTTGTCACCCCGTCACGTGGGCTCTGGAATGGAGAGTGACTGTTTCAACACACACTGTAGAAAATTCCATCAAAAGTCCTTGTTCAGGGACTTCCTGTTATAAGGTGACAACGCTCCGTCCCTGACCCCAAATGTTTTCCTGGGTTGTCACCAGGCCACATGGGCTTTGGATGGAGAGTGACTGTTTCAAAGCAGACATGGTCCACGGGGGTCACCGCATTCCTCCATCTCATTGCGATAAGAAGATGATCAGTTTGAACTCACCCCAATAATCCAAGAAGGCTGATTCTGAGTGGGGGGAGGGGTCACCCCTTGTAGGGCATGTTGGAGCTTGAAGTCCCTCATCCTCTCCATATCCTGAGGGGGGGGGGGGGGGGTGAAGGACGCCATGAGTATTATTTATTGATGTTTTGTGGTGTCATCACAGAGAGAGGTCAACCTGACAGAGATCATCACATGACTTCACCTTCAGGAGGAGTCCCAGGCACCCTGATGATGTCATGGCTTCCTGATGATGTCATGGCTTCCCCGTGATGTCATGGCTTCCCGATGATGTCATGGCTTCCCGATGATGTCATGGCTTCCCGATGATGTCATGGCTTCCCAGTGATGTCATGGCTTCCGGTAGAGGATGGAGGAGAATTGTGCTAGGAGGGGAAATGGGGGGGGGGGGGGGAATTTGTGTTAATATTGAACGTGAGAAAAGTCCTGGACAGCCGCACTCAAATAGAAATCGCCTTTATTCAGTAAAAACAATAAAAGTACATGTATGCCACAGCGAGAAGAGGGAATCTGACGTGTTTCACACTGTAGTCAGTGCTTAATCTTAGCTAAGATTAAGTACTGACTACAGTGTGAAACGCGTCAGATTCCCTCTTCTCGCTGTGGCATACATGTACTTTTATTGTTTTTACTGAATAAAGGCGATTTCTGTTTGAGTGCGGCTGTCCAGGACTTTTCTCACGTTCATCATTACAAGCATTTCCGGCACCTGAGGATTCCAGTCTGGAGGAGAGGTTTCTGATTGACCTCCTTAGAGCGGTGATTTCTCCCTCCTTTACTTCTGGATTTTGGGGAAATTTGGGGGGGGGATTTGTGATAGTAGGGGGGATGTGGAGGGGGGCTGATTTGATAGAGGGGAGGGGAATTGTGCTAGGAGGGGAAACTGGGGGGGGGGGTGTCCTGGGAGGGGAGGTTAGGGGGGTGATTTGTGCTAGGAGGGGGGATGTGGGGGGAGTTTGTGCTACGTTAAAGGGGGGAGGGGAAATTTGAGAGGGGGGAGGATTTGTGTTATTAGGGGGAATGTGGGGGAGGGGTGATTTGGTAGAGGGGGCGGGGAATTGTGCTAGGAGGGGAAACTGGGGGGGGGGGGTGTCCTGGGAGGGGAGGTTGGGGGGGTGATTTGTGCTATGGTAGAGGGGGGAGGATTTGTGTTAGTTGTGGGCGGGGAGATTTGTGTCGGGAGGGGGGATGGAGAGGGGGTGGGATTTGTGCCGGGAGGGAGATGAGGATGTGTGCTCGAAGAGGAAATTTGAGGGATTTGAAGGGTAGAGGATTTGTGGTAGGTGGGGTGTTTTTGTTTTTTGTTTTTTTTTATGGGGGGGGGAAGGGGGCATGTTCACCCTGGGCTCTAGATAACTGCACACGGATTGGTACATTGTTGCACATGGCACTGTACACATTGTAGTTATCAGGAAGTTTTGTGCAGCACTCTGCTGGCTCCTCCCACCAGCCATGATCTGCCTGCATTGCATAGATAAGCACAGAGACCCTGTGATGATGTCACTGGACCTAAAAAAAGGAATGTAATACAAACAGAAGGGTTTAATTTTTTATCATTTGCACATGAATGAGGGGGGGGGGGGGCAGGAAACGCAAAATGTAAGTAGATTATCCTCCAGCTGTAATAAGAGATCATTGCTGTGTTCATGTGAGAGCCGCATGTGGTGTACAAGGTGCCCCTCCCCCTGAGTCTGCTGACCGTAATCCTGTCCTGAAAACAAACACCTGGGTGCTGACATGGAGGGGGGGTGATGGATGGAGGGGGGGGTGAAGGTATGGTGGGCGGGGTTGACATGGAGGGGGGGTGATGGATGGTGGGGGGGTGAAGGTATGGTGGGCGGGGTTGACATGGAGGGGGGTGATGGATGGTGGGGGGGTGCTGACATGGAGGGGGTTGAAGGGATGGAGGGGGGGTGAAGGAATGGTGGGGGGGCGTTGACATAGAGGGGGGTGAGGGGGGTTGCTGACATGGAGGGGGGGTGAAGGGATGGTGAGGGGGTTGACATGGAGGGGGGTGAATAAATGGTGGGGGGGGTGAAGGGATGGTGGGGGGGTGAAGGGATGGTGGGGGGGGGGTGCTGACATTGAGGGGGGTGAATAAATGGTGGGGGGGTTGACATGGAGGGGGGGTGAAGGGATGGTGGGGGGGGTGCTGACATTGAGGGTGGTGAATAAATGGTGGGGGGGGGATGAAGGGATGGTGGGGGGGTGCTGACATGGAGGGGGGGGTGAAGGGATGGTGGGGGGGTGCTGACATTGAGGGGGGGTGCTGACATGGAGGGGGGGTGCTGACATTGAGGGGGGGTGAAGGGATGGTGGGGGGGTGCTGACATTGAGGGGGGTGAATAAATGATGGGGGGGGGGGTTGACATGGAGGGGGGGTGAAGGGATGGTGGGGGGGTGCTGACATTGAGGGGGGTGAATAAATGATGGGGGGGGGGTTGACATGGAGGGGGGGTGAAGGGATGGTGGGGGGGTGCTGACATTGAGGGGGGTGAATAAATGGTGGGGGGGGTTGACATGGTGGGGGGTGAAGGGATGGTGGGGGGGTGCTGACATTGAGGGGGGTGAATAAATGGTGGGGGGGGGTTGACATGGAGGGGGGGTGAAGGGATGGTGGGGGGGGTGCTGACATTGAGGGGGGTGAATAAATGGTGGGGGGGGTTGACATGGTGGGGGGGTGAAGGGATGGTGGGGGGGTGCTGACATGGAGGGGGGGGTGAAGGAATGGTTGGGGGGTGCTGACATGGAGGGGGGGGTGAAGGAATGGTTGGGGGGTGCTGACATGGGGGGGTGAATAAATGGTGGGGGGGTTGACATGGAGGGAGGGGCTGCGTTGTTTTCCTCCAGGCGGATCAGCACAGGAAGCCTGTTGGAGGATCTCTGCCCCCCATACAGGATGATTTCTGCCCCCCATACAGGATGATCTCTGCCCCCCATACAGGATGATTTCTCTCCATTCCTCCACCTTCCTCCAGGGAGATCATCTACACAACTCGGCTCCACAGCGCCCCCACTCTGACGTCTGTGTGTATTGCACTGCCTGATGGAAAAATGATTGATGGCTGAGCCTGGAAGTCCAACTTTTTATTGGTGTGAAATGGAAGGCAGACAGTTGGCGAGATACAAATAATTCTCCCAATTTCCTGAGGGGGGGAGGGGGGGGGTCCAGAGGGGATTTATTTCTCTATTACTGATGGAGAGAATGACATGACTGCGGAGTTTGCTGGATTCTCCTCCTTCCATTCATCCAATCACATGGTTTGTCATTTACACCTTTGACCTGGGATCAGAGGTGACCCTCTGTATCATTCGTCCCCTTCTCACCCAAACAAGAAAACCACCGATCCTTCTTCAGTGTATATATATATATATTAAAACTTGTATAGATGTGGTCCCAGCTCTGTGCGATTCACTTTTTTTATTTTATATATATATAAAGACAATGATTGTCTCCCTTTTTTTTTTTTCATTCTTTGTTACATCTCAGCCCTGCAGATCTCCTGCGGCCTCTTTGCAGCCACTTCTCTTTACATGCAGTGCAGTGGGCGGGTCTCCTGATGGGATCTCCATGTCTGGGGAATGTACGCTGAAACCGCCACTTGTGGTCCCCATTGGAGGCCCCGTGTGATGGGTGACAACACAGGAGCAGAATGAGGGGACGGGGACAGAGCGTTGTCACCCTCTAACAGGAAGCACACCCAGACTTGTACTGCCCTACTGTATATGTCAGCGCTCTGTGAGGACAGGGGCCAGGCTCAGCCCTCCATCCTCTGCACCCCGGCCTGTGTGTAGCGCCCCCCGATGGAAGAGTCCTCCTCATGTGTCTTGTGTTTGTTTTCTTCCCCCAGAAGGAGAGATTCTGTGTCTATGAGGAGTATTGCAGCAACCATGAGAAGGCGCTGAGATTACTGATGGAGCTCAACAAAGTCCCCAACGTCCGAGCCTTCCTATTGGTGAGTTCACTTTGACTCCTCCTCCCTTCTCCTTCCTTCAGCAGGCTTCTCACAGTGCACCGGGGTGGGGCTGCTGCCTCCTGTCACATGATTCTGAGATGTATAACCTGAGACAGGAATCAGAGGGGGTGGAGCCAGGACCGGGGAACATACTGACCCGGGGCCCTTCAAAATAATGATGATGTTATTTTTATTGGTCATTATTATTGATTATTATTTTAGTTATTAATATTAATTATATTTGGTCATTATGAATAATATTATTAATAATAATAATACTAAAAATAATAATTATTATTACATCAATGGTTGTCATTTTTTTAAAATTAATATATATATATTGTTACATCATTTTATTATTATTGGTCAGTTTATTATTATTATTATTATTAGTGTGTTCATTATTATTTGTATTAATATTATCATTATTGGTATTATAGGTCAGTTTATTATTATTAGCTTTATTATTATTATTATTGGTCAGTTTATTATTATTAGTAATAGTAGTATCAGTTGGTTTATTAATAATACTGTTTTAGTCCGTTTTTTATTAGTAGTAATAACATATTCAATTGCTTTAGTTTAGTAGTTTATTATTATTAGTAGTAATATTATTATTAATCGGTTTAGTAGTAGTAGTATTAGGTGGTTGGGTTAAAGGTTCTTACTGGGGTATTCCCAGTCCCTGTGGTGCAGCAGAGGATTCTGGGTACTGACTGGTCCATGCTGGGATATTCTCAGTCCCTGTGCTGCAGCAGAGGATTCTGGGTAATGACTGGTCCATGCTGGGATATTCTCAGTCCCTGTCATACAGGAAAAGGGACTAGAAAATGCATAATTTAAAGGGAACCTCCACTGATTGACATACAACCTCCTCCTGAAATGCCTCATTGGCCGGGCTGTCACTGGTACCTGTTCGTTCTGACTTGGAACAAGCATGTAGCCAGTGAAGGTATAATGGTAACATGTAAAGTCTCTCTATATAGACTTCAGTAGGCGAGTGCAATGTGCTGTAACCCATAGCAACCTGTACATGTTTGTATCAGAGCGGTAATACCTGCCGTCTGATTGGCTGCTGTGATTTGTAGCACTTGCCTCCTCGCTGTGATGTGTTCCTGATTGGAATCTACAGAACATCCGGAAAGTATTCACAGCGCTTCACTTTTTCCATATTTTGTTATGTTACAGAATTATTCCAAAATGGATTCAATTCATTATTTTCCTCAAAATTCTACAAACAATCCCCCATAATGACAACATGAGAGAAGTTTGTTGAAAATCTTTGCAAATTGATTACAAATAAAAAAGGAAAAAAATCTCATGTACATAAGTATCACAGACTCCTCCCATGTACATAAGTATCACAGGCTCCTCCCATGTACATAAGTATCACAGACTCCTCCCATGTACATAAGTATCACAGACTCCTCCCATGTACATAAGTATCACAGGCTCCTCCCATGTACATAAGTATCACAGACTCCTCCCATGTACATAAGTATCACAGACTCCTCCCATGTACATAAGTATCACAGACTCCTCCCATGTACATAAGTATCACAGACTCCTCCCATGTACATAAGTATCACAGGCTCCTCCCATGTACATAAGTATCACAGGCTCCTCCCATGTACATAAGTATCACAGGCTCCTCCCATGTACATAAGTATCACAGGCTCCTCCCATGTACAGAAGTATCACAGACTCCTCCCATGTACATAAGTATCACAGGCTCCTCCCATGTACAGAAGTATCACAGACTCCTCCCATGTACAGAAGTATCACAGACTCCTCCCATGTACATAAGTATCACAGGCTCCTCCCATGTACAGAAGTATCACAGGCTCCTCCCATGTACAGAAGTATCACAGGCTCCTCCCATGTACATAAGCATCACAGGCTCCTCCCATGTACATAAGTATCACAGGCTCCTCCCATGTACATAAGTATCACAGGATGGGAGGAGCCTGTGATACTTATGTACATGGGATTTTCTTTATTTTTTATTTTTTAATAAATTTGCAAAGATTTCAAACAAACTTCTCTCACGTTGTCATTATGGGGGAATTTTTTGGAGATTTTTCAGGAAAATAATGCATTTAATCCATTTTTTGAATAAGGCTGTAAAATAACAAAATGTGAAAAAAGTGAAGTGCTGTGAATACTTTCTGGATGCTCTGTATCTAGGGCTCCTCCCCCCTTTCATAGCGACAGTGAGAGGTGTATTCTGATTGGTCAGTTTGTCTCAGTGTAACCCCACCCACTGCTCTTTTCCTCATTACCTTAACCTGTGTTGTTGTTTCAGAGCTGCATGTTGCTAGGCGGACGGAAGACGGACATCCCATTGGAGGGTTATCTGCTCACCCCCATCCAGAGGATCTGCAAGTACCCGCTACTACTAAAGGTATTCAGTCTCGCCCGTGTCCCCCGTGTCTCCAGAATTGCTGAGCCCCCAGTGTGGTCACCCCTCTTCTTCTCCATATCATAGCTGAGCTCCCAGTGTGGTCACCCCTCTTCTTCTCCATATCATAGCTGAGCTCCCAGTGTGGTCACCCCTCTTCTTCTCCATATCATAGCTGAGCTCCCAGTGTGGTCACCCCTCTTCTTCCATCATATCATAGCTGAGCCTCCAGTGTGGTCACCCCTCTTCTTCTCCATATCATAGCTGAGCTCCCAGTGTGGTCACCCCTCTTCTTCCATCATGTCATAGCTGAGCTCCCAGTGTGGTCACCCCTCTTCTTCTCCATATCATAGCTGAGCTCCCAGTGTGGTCACCCCTCTTCTTCCACCATATCATAGCTGAGCTCCCAGTGTGGTCACCCCTCTTCTTCTCCATATCATAGCTGAGCTCCCAGTGTGGTCACCCCTCTTCTTCTCCATATCATAGCTGAGCCTCCAGTGTGGTCACCCCTCTTCTTCTCCATATCATAGCTGAGCTCCCAGTGTGGTCACCTCTCTTCTTCCATCATGTCATAGCTGAGCTCCCAGTGTGGTCACCTCTCTTCTTCCATCATGTCATAGCTGAGCTCCCAGTGTGGTCACCCCTCTTCTTCTCCATATCATAGCTGAGCTCCCAGTGTGGTCACCTCTCTTCTTCCACCATGTCATAGCTGAGCTCCCAGTGTGGTCACCCCTTTTCTTCTCCATATCATAGCTGAGCTCCCAGTGTGGTCACCCCTCTTCTTCTCCATATCATAGCTGAGCCTCCAGTGTGGTCACCTCTCTTCTTCCATCATGTCATAGCTGAGCTCCCAGTGTGGTCACCCCTCTTCTTCTCCATATCATAGCTGAGCTCCCAGTGTGGTCACCCCTCTTCTTCTCCATATCATAGCTGAGCCTCCAGTGTGGTCACCCCTCTTCTTCTCCATATCATAGCTGAGCCTCCAGTGTGGTCACCCCTCTTCTTCTCCATATCATAGCTGAGCTCCCAGTGTGGTCACCCCTCTTCTTCTCCATATCATAGCTGAGCTCCCAGTGTGGTCACCCCTCTTCTTCTCCATATCATAGCTGAGCCTCCAGTGTGGTCACCCCTCTTCTTCTCCATATCATAGCTGAGCCTCCAGTGTGGTCACCCCTCTTCTTCTCCATATCATAGCTGAGCTCCCAGTGTGGTCACCCCTCTTCTTCTCCATATCATAGCTGAGCTCCCAGTGTGGTCACCCCACTTCTTCCATCATGTCATAGCTGAACCTCCAGTGTGGTCACCCCTCTTCTTCTCCATATCATAGCTGAGCTCCCAGTGTGGTCACCCCTCTTCTTCCATCATGTCATAGCTGAGCCCCCAGTGTGGTCACCCCTCTTCTTCTTCATGTCATAGCTGAGCTCCCAGTGTGGTCACCCCTCTTCTTCCATCATGTCATAGCTGAGCCCCCAGTGTGGTCACCCCTCTTCTTCTTCATGTCATAGCTGAGCCCCCAGTGTGGTCACCCCTCTTCTTCTCCATATCATAGCTGAGCCTCCAGTGTGGTCACCCCTCTTCTTCTCCATATCATAGCTGAGCCTCCAGTGTGGTCACCCCTCTTCTTCTCCATATCATAGCTGAGCTCCCAGTGTGGTCACCTCTATTCTTCCATCATGTCATAGCTGAGCTCCCAGTGTGGTCACCCCTCTTCTTCCACCATATCATAGCTGAGCTCCCAGTGTGGTCACCCCTCTTCTTCTCCATATCATAGCTGAGCCTCCAGTGTGGTCACCCCTCTTCTTCTCCATATCATAGCTGAGCTCCCAGTGTGGTCACCTCTCTTCTTCCATCATGTCATAGCTGAGCTCCCAGTGTGGTCACCTCTCTTCTTCCATCATGTCATAGCTGAGCTCCCAGTGTGGTCACCCCTCTTCTTCTCCATATCATAGCTGAGCTCCCAGTGTGGTCACCTCTCTTCTTCCATCATGTCATAGCTGAGCTCCCAGTGTGGTCACCCCTTTTCTTCTCCATATCATAGCTGAGCTCCCAGTGTGGTCACCTCTCTTCTTCCATCATGTCATAGCTGAGCTCCCAGTGTGGTCACCCCTCTTCTTCTCCATATCATAGCTGAGCTCCCAGTGTAGTCACCCCTCTTCTTCTCCATATCATAGCTGAGCCTCCAGTGTGGTCACCCCTCTTCTTCTCCATATCATAGCTGAGCCTCCAGTGTGGTCACCCCTCTTCTTCTCCATATCATAGCTGAGCCTCCAGTGTGGTCACCCCTCTTCTTCTCCATATCATAGCTGAGCTCCCAGTGTGGTCACCCCTCTTCTTCTCCATATCATAGCTGAGCTCCCAGTGTGGTCACCCCTCTTCTTCTCCATATCATAGCTGAGCCTCCAGTGTGGTCACCCCTCTTCTTCTCCATATCATAGCTGAGCTCCCAGTGTGGTCACCTCTCTTCTTCCATCATGTCATAGCTGAGCTCCCAGTGTGGTCACCCCTCTTCTTCCACCATATCATAGCTGAGCTCCAAGTGTGGTCACCCCTCTTCTTCTCCATATCATAGCTGAGCTCCCAGTGTGGTCACCCCTCTTCTTCTCCATATCATAGCTGAGCCTCCAGTGTGGTCACCCCTCTTCTTCTCCATATCATAGCTGAGCCTCCAGTGTGGTCACCCCTCTTTTTCTCCATATCATAGCTGAGCTCCCAGTGTGGTCACCCCTCTTCTTCTCCATATCATAGCTGAGCTCCCAGTGTGGTCACCCCACTTCTTCCATCATGTCATAGCTGAACCTCCAGTGTGGTCACCCCTCTTCTTCTCCATATCATAGCTGAGCTCCCAGTGTGGTCACCCCACTTCTTCCATCATGTCATAGCTGAACCTCCAGTGTGGTCACCCCTCTTCTTCTCCATATCATAGCTGAGCTCCCAGTGTGGTCACCCCTCTTCTTCTCCATATCATAGCTGAGCCTCCAGTGTGGTCACCCCTCTTCTTCTCCATATCATAGCTGAGCCTCCAGTGTGGTCACCCCTCTTCTTCTCCATATCATAGCTGAGCTCCCAGTGTGGTCACCCCTCTTCTTCTCCATATCATAGCTGAGCTCCCAGTGTGGTCACCCCACTTCTTCCATCATGTCATAGCTGAACCTCCAGTGTGGTCACCCCTCTTCTTCTCCATATCATAGCTGAGCTCCCAGTGTGGTCACCCCTCTTCTTCCATCATGTCATAGCTGAGCCCCCAGTGTGGTCACCCCTCTTCTTCTTCATGTCATAGCTGAGCTCCCAGTGTGGTCACCCCTCTTCTTCCATCATGTCATAGCTGAGCCCCCAGTGTGGTCACCCCTCTTCTTCTTCATGTCATAGCTGAGCCCCCAGTGTGGTCACCCCTCTTCTTCTCCATATCATAGCTGAGCCTCCAGTGTGGTCACCCCTCTTCTTCTCCATATCATAGCTGAGCCTCCAGTGTGGTCACCCCTCTTCTTCTCCATATCATAGCTGAGCTCCCAGTGTGGTCACCTCTATTCTTCCATCATGTCATAGCTGAGCTCCCAGTGTGGTCACCCCTCTTCTTCCACCATATCATAGCTGAGCTCCCAGTGTGGTCACCCCTCTTCTTCTCCATATCATAGCTGAGCCTCCAGTGTGGTCACCCCTCTTCTTCTCCATATCATAGCTGAGCTCCCAGTGTGGTCACCTCTCTTCTTCCATCATGTCATAGCTGAGCTCCCAGTGTGGTCACCTCTCTTCTTCCATCATGTCATAGCTGAGCTCCCAGTGTGGTCACCCCTCTTCTTCTCCATATCATAGCTGAGCTCCCAGTGTGGTCACCTCTCTTCTTCCATCATGTCATAGCTGAGCTCCCAGTGTGGTCACCCCTTTTCTTCTCCATATCATAGCTGAGCTCCCAGTGTGGTCACCTCTCTTCTTCCATCATGTCATAGCTGAGCTCCCAGTGTGGTCACCCCTCTTCTTCTCCATATCATAGCTGAGCTCCCAGTGTAGTCACCCCTCTTCTTCTCCATATCATAGCTGAGCCTCCAGTGTGGTCACCCCTCTTCTTCTCCATATCATAGCTGAGCCTCCAGTGTGGTCACCCCTCTTCTTCTCCATATCATAGCTGAGCCTCCAGTGTGGTCACCCCTCTTCTTCTCCATATCATAGCTGAGCTCCCAGTGTGGTCACCCCTCTTCTTCTCCATATCATAGCTGAGCTCCCAGTGTGGTCACCCCTCTTCTTCTCCATATCATAGCTGAGCCTCCAGTGTGGTCACCCCTCTTCTTCTCCATATCATAGCTGAGCTCCCAGTGTGGTCACCTCTCTTCTTCCATCATGTCATAGCTGAGCTCCCAGTGTGGTCACCCCTCTTCTTCCACCATATCATAGCTGAGCTCCAAGTGTGGTCACCCCTCTTCTTCTCCATATCATAGCTGAGCTCCCAGTGTGGTCACCCCTCTTCTTCTCCATATCATAGCTGAGCCTCCAGTGTGGTCACCCCTCTTCTTCTCCATATCATAGCTGAGCCTCCAGTGTGGTCACCCCTCTTTTTCTCCATATCATAGCTGAGCTCCCAGTGTGGTCACCCCTCTTCTTCTCCATATCATAGCTGAGCTCCCAGTGTGGTCACCCCACTTCTTCCATCATGTCATAGCTGAACCTCCAGTGTGGTCACCCCTCTTCTTCTCCATATCATAGCTGAGCTCCCAGTGTGGTCACCCCACTTCTTCCATCATGTCATAGCTGAACCTCCAGTGTGGTCACCCCTCTTCTTCTCCATATCATAGCTGAGCTCCCAGTGTGGTCACCCCTCTTCTTCCATCATGTCATAGCTGAGCCCCCAGTGTGGTCACCCCTCTTCTTCTTCATGTCATAGCTGAGCTCCCAGTGTGGTCACCCCTCTTCTGCCATCATGTCATAGCTGAGCCCCCAGTGTGGTCACCCCTCTTCTTCTTCATGTCATAGCTGAGCTCCCAGTGTGGTCACCCCTCTTCTTCTCCATATCATAGCTGAGCTCCCAGTGTGGTCACCCCTCTTCTTCTCCATATCATAGCTGAGCCCCCAGTGTGGTCACCCCTCTTCTTCCATCATGTCATAGCTGAGCCCCCAGTGTGGTCACCCCTCTTCTTCCACCATATCATAGCTGAGCCCTCAGTGTGGTCACCCCTCTTCTTCTCCATATCATAGCTGAGCCTCCAGTGTGGTCACCCCTCTTCTTCTCCATATCATAGCTGAGCCTCCAATGTGGTCACACCTCTTCTTCTCCATATCATAGCTGAGCTCCCAGTGTGGTCACCCCTCTTCTTCTCCATATCATAGCTGAGCCCCCAGTGTGGTCACCCCTCTTCTTCTCCATATCATAGCTGAGCCCCCAGTGTGGTCACCCCTCTTCTTCTCCATATCATAGCTGAGCCCTCAGTATGGTCACCCCTCTTCTTCTTCTCCATATCATAGCTGAGCTCCCAGTGTGCTCACCTCTCTTCTTCTCCATATCATAGCTGAGCCCCCAGTGTGGTCACCCCTCTTCTTCCACCATATCATAGCTGAGCCCCCAGTGTGGTCACCCCTCTTCTTCTCCATATCATAGCTGAGCTCCCAGTGTGGTCACCCCTCTTCTTCTCCATATCATAGATGAGCTCCCAGTGTGGTCACCCCTCTTCTTCTCCATATCATAGCTGAGCCTCCAGTGTGGTCACCCCTCTTCTTCTCCATATCATAGCTGAGCTCCCAGTGTGGTCACCCCTCTTCTTCTCCATATCATAGCTGAGCTCCCAGTGTGGTCACCCCTCTTCTTCTCCATATCATAGCTGAGCCCCCAGTGTGGTCACCCCTCTTCTTCTCCATATCACAGCTGAGCTCCCAGTGTGCTCACCCCTCTTCTTCTCCATACCATAGCTGAGCTCCCAGTGTGGTCACCCCTCTTCTTCTCCATATCATAGCTGAGCCTCCAGTGTGGTCACCCCTCTTCTTCTCCATATCATAGCTGAGCCTCCAGTGTGGTCACCCCTCTTCTTCTCCATATCATAGCTGAGCCCCCAGTGTGGTCACCCCTCTTCTTCTCCATATCATAGCTGAGCCCTCAGTGTGGTCTCCCCTCTTCTTCTCCATATCATAGCTGAGCTCCCAGTGTGCTCCCCCCTCTTCTTCTCCATATCATAGCTGAGCCCTCAGTGTGGTCACCCCTCTTCTTCTCCATATCATAGCTGAGCCTCCAGTGTGGTCACCCTCTTCTTCTCCATATCATAGCTGAGTTCCCAGTGTGGTCACCCCTCTTCTTCTCCATATCATAGCTGAGCTCCCAGTGTGGTCACCCCTCTTCTTCCATCATGTCATAGCTGAGCCTCCAGTGTGGTCACCCTTCTTCTTCCATCATGTCATAGCTGAGCCCCCAGTGTGGTCACCCCTCTTCTTCTCCATATCATAGCTGAGCTCCCAGTGTGGTCACCCCTCTTCTTCTCCATATCATAGCTGAGCCCCCAGTGTGGTCACCCCTCTTCTTCTCCATATCATAGCTGAGCCCCCAGTGTGGTCACCCCTCTTCTTCTCCATATCATAGCTGAGCCCCCAGTGTGGTCACCCCTCTTCTTCTCCATATCATAGCTGAGCCCTCAGTGTGGTCTCCCCTCTTCTTCTCCATATCATAGCTGAGCTCCCAGTGTGCTCCCCCCTCTTCTTCTCCATATCATAGCTGAGCCCTCAGTGTGGTCACCCCTCTTCTTCTCCATATCATAGCTGAGCCTCCAGTGTGGTCACCCTCTTCTTCTCCATATCATAGCTGAGTTCCCAGTGTGGTCACCCCTCTTCTTCTCCATATCATAGCTGAGCTCCCAGTGTGGTCACCCCTCTTCTTCCATCATGTCATAGCTGAGCCTCCAGTGTGGTCACCCTTCTTCTTCCATCATGTCATAGCTGAGCCCCCAGTGTGGTCACCCCTCATCTTCTCCATATCATAGCTGAGCTCCCAGTGTGGTCACCCCTCTTCTTCTCCATATCATAGCTGAGCCCCCAGTGTGGTCACCCCTCTTCTTCTCCATATCATAGCTGAGCCCCCAGTGTGGTCACCCCTCTTCTTCTCCATATCATAGCTGAGCTCCCAGTGTGGTCACCCCTCTTCTTCTCCATATCATAGCTGAGCCCCCAGTGTGGTCACCCCTCTTCTTCTCCATATCATAGCTGAGCTCCCAGTGTGGTCACCCCTCTTCTTCTCCCTATCATAGCTGAGCTCCCAGTGTGGTCACCCCTCTTCTTCTCCATATCATAGCTGAGCCTCCAGTGTGGTCACCCCTCTTCTTCTCCATATCATAGCTGAGGCTCCAGTGTGGTCACCCCTCTTCTTCTCCATATCATAGCTGAGGCTCCAGTGTGGTCACCCCTCTTCTTCCACAGTGCTGGTACAAAGTCCTTTAGCACTGAAGGCTAAAAAGCCAAAGTGCGTCCCCTATGACCTGCGATCTACTCCAGCAGCATAGATTGCCGGTCCTGCCCTTCCTCTCCTGTTGAATGCCCAAGGTGGCCACCTCACCTGCCTCCCCTGATCCTCTACAAGGAAGAGTTCCCCTATACATCTCCTGTACCCTCCTTTATCAGCTCCAGAGCCCCAGGCAGGCTCCTTGTGTAGTGAATTCCAGGGATATTAGCCTTTTTATAAATAAACCTCAGGAAGCCAGCTTGGATCTCCTTCCATTATGTAAAAATTCCACTTTCCTCTAATTCCTGTTTTTGCAGAAAGTCAGACGCACATCTGCTCCCGGCCCGTCATTGAGGCCAATTTATCGGTACATGTGAGCAGCTTCCGACCACCGGGCCCTCGGCCAGAAACCATTGTATGAAAGTGGACCTTTAATTAAAACTCGCATCACCCTACAGAGTGGCCAATCACAGCGTACATAGGGCCCCTACAGGGCAGCATGACCAATCACAGTGTGCGGAGGGCCCCTACAGGGCAGAATGACCAATCACAGTGTGCGGAGGGCCCCTACAGGGCAGCATGACCAATTACAGTGTACAGAGGGGCCCCTACAGGGCAGAATGACCAATCACAGTGTGCGGGGGGCCCCTACAGGGGGCAGAATGACCAATCACAGTGTACAGAGGGGCCCCTACAGGGGACAGAATGACCAATCACAGTGTACAGAGGGGCCCCTACAGGGGACAGAATGACCAATCACAGTGTACAGAGGGGCCCCTACAGGGGACAGAATGACCAATCACAGTGTACAGAGGGGCCCCTACAGGGCAGAATGACCAATCACAGTGTGCGGGGGTCCCCTACAGGGGGCAGAATGACCAATCACAGTGTGCGGAGGGCCCCTACAGGGCAGAATGACCAATCAGTGTGCAGAGGGGCCCTACAGGGCAGAATGACCAATCAGTGTGCAGAGGGGCCCCTACAGGGCAGAATGACCAATCAGTGTGCGGAGGGCCCCTACAGGGCAGAATGACCAATCACAGTGTGCGGGGGGCCCCTACAGGGTGCAGAATGACCAATCACAGTGTGCGGAGGGCCCCTACAGGGCAGCATGACCAATCACAGTGTACAGAGGGGCCCCTACAGGGGACAGAATGACCAATCACAGTGTACAGAGGGGCCCCTACAGGGGACAGAATGACCAATCACAGTGTACAGAGGGGCCCCTACAGGGGACAGAATGACCAATCACAGTGTACAGAGGGGCCCCTACAGGGCAGAATGACCAATCACAGTGTGCGGGGGTCCCCTACAGGGGGCAGAATGACCAATCACAGTGTGCGGAGGGCCCCTACAGGGCAGAATGACCAATCAGTGTGCAGAGGGGCCCTACAGGGCAGAATGACCAATCAGTGTGCAGAGGGGCCCCTACAGGGCAGAATGACCAATCAGTGTGCGGAGGGCCCCTACAGGGCAGAATGACCAATCACAGTGTGCGGGGGGCCCCTACAGGGTGCAGAATGACCAATCACAGTGTGCGGAGGGCCCCTACAGGGCAGCATGACCAATCACAGTGTACAGAGGGGCCCCTACAGGGGACAGAATGACCAATCACAGTGTACAGAGGGGCCCCTACAGGGGACAGAATGACCAATCACAGTGTACAGAGGGGCCCCTACAGGGGACAGAATGACCAATCACAGTGTACAGAGGGGCCCCTACAGGGCAGAATGACCAATCACAGTGTGCGGGGGTCCCCTACAGGGGGCAGAATGACCAATCACAGTGTGCGGAGGGCCCCTACAGGGCAGAATGACCAATCAGTGTGCAGAGGGGCCTCTACAGGGCAGAATGACCAATCAGTGTGCAGAGGGGCCCCTACAGGGCAGAATGACCAATCAGTGTGCGGAGGGCCCCTACAGGGCAGAATGACCAATCACAGTGTACAGGGGGCCCCTACAGGGCAGAATGACCAATCAGTGTGCGGAGGGCCCCCACAGGGCAGAATGACCAATCACAGTGTGCGGAGGGCCCCTACAGGGCAGCATGACCAATCACAGTGTGCGGAGGGCCCCTACAGGGCAGCATGACCAATCACAGTGTACAGAGGGGCCCCTACAGGGGACAGAATGACCAATCACAGTGTACAGAGGGGCCCCTACAGGGGACAGAATGACCAATCACAGTGTACAGAGGGGCCCCTACAGGGGACAGAATGACCAATCACGGTGTACAGAGGGGCCCCTACAGGGGGCAGAATGACCAATCACAGTGTGCGGAGGGCCCCTACAGGGCAGAATGACCAATCAGTGTGCAGAGGGGCCCTACAGGGCAGAATGACCAATCAGTGTGCAGAGGGGCCCCTACAGGGCAGAATGACCAATCAGTGTGCGGAGGGCCCCTACAGGGCAGAATGACCAATCACAGTGTACAGGGGGCCCCTACAGGGCAGAATGACCAATCACAGTGTGCGGAGGGCCCCTACAGGGGGCAGAATGACCAATCACAGTGTACAGGGGGCCCCTACAGGACAGAATGACCAATCACAGTGTGCGGAGGGCCACACATGGCTCCACATCCTCTACAGTCCTCTCATGTGTCTTAGCGGTGTCGGGGGAGCTGTGATGCCGCTCTATGCCGGGGTGATGTTGTGTGCTCAGTAAATATTACTCAGCCAAGCTCTGTAGTCAAAGACTTCATTCATTCGGATATTTACGAGTCTTCTAGAAAATGTTTTGGCGGCACAGAAAATTGAACGACATTCAGCACAACGAATGTAAATGTTACACAGAACATAAAATCAATCTCTTACATGGAGGGGGATGGGACACATCATTCAAAGGGATTGTTTAAAGTTGATTTAAACCCGAACCGGATGACATTTAGTGAGCTCTGTGCATCATAAATTATTGTCTGACCCGGGGGACCCGAAGAGCGGAAGAGTGTAATACGGAGCAGGACGGATTGGATTTAAATCATCATTTTTAAAGAGCAACAGTCATCTCTGTCTCGCAGTGGCTCCTCCTCTGACCCGCTGTTGGCTCTTCCTCTGACCCGCTGTTGGCTCCTCCTCTGACCCGCTGTTGGCTCCTCCTCTGACCCGCTGTTGGCTCTTCCTCTGACCCGCTGTTGGCTCCTCCTCTGACCCGCTGTTGGCTCCTCCTCTGACCCGCTGTTGGCTCCTCCTCTGACCCACTGTTGGCTCTTCCTCTGACCCACTGTTGGCTCTTCCTCTGACCCGCTGTTGGCTCCTCCTCTGACCCGCTGTTGGCTCCTCCTCTGACCCGCTGTTGGCTCCTCCTCTGACCCGCTGTTGGCTCCTCCTCTGACCCGCTGTTGGCTCCTCCTCTGACCCGCTGTTGGCTCCTCCTCTGACCCGCTGTTGGCTCCTCCTCTGACCCGCTGTTGGCTCCTCCTCTGACCCGCTGTTGGCTCCTCCTCTGACCCGCTGTTGGCTCTTCCTCTGACCCGCTGTTGGCTCTTCCTCTGACCCGCTGTTGGCTCCTCCTCTGACCCGCTGTTGGCTCCTCCTCTGACCCGCTGTTGGCTCTTCCTCTGACCCGCTGTTGGCTCTTCCTCTGACCCGCTGTTGGCTCCTCCTCTGACCCGCTGTTGGCTCCTCCTCTGACCCGCTGTTGGCTCCTCCTCTGACCCGCTGTTGGCTCTGCCTCTGACCCGCTGTTGGCTCTGCCTCTGACCCGCTGTTGGCTCCTCCTCTGACCCGCTGTTGGCTCCTCCTCTGACCCGCTGTTGGCTCCTCCTCTGACCCGCTGTTGGCTCCTCCTCTGACCCGCTGTTGGCTCTTCCTCTGACCCGCTGTTGGCTCCTCCTTTGACCTGCTGTTGACTTACTGACGGTCCCATTCACTTTAATTGGGCGGCTGGTAATGCGGCAGTGACACAACAAGGCGAGGGACGTGGCGGCACTAGGTGAGTGGATGACCGCTAACAGGCGCTGCCATGATGGATCTGAAATGACAGGTGCTCTTTATATGTAAGGACTTGCTCTTGCTGGTAGTTAGAATCTTTAATATTTACAAACAAATTGAAGGTTTCCTATTTAGAATAATAAGCTGTCAGGTTAGTAAAACATCGATATCAGAACCGGTTCAGTCATACAGTTTGTAGTGTACATAGATTTGCAAAACGATGGGATAAATTGGAATATTTCTTAACTCTGTTTTATCTCATGGTTACTGTGAAATTGTGTGAATGCATCAATGCAGTGCATGTTAGCTCAGGTTGCGGAGCTTGGATTCATTGAATGAGTTTACCAAAAATGTAACTATTGCAGAATATACAGCCTCATGCTACATAAATAAGCTCCATTTCATGCTGAATAAACTTAATTATGAATGTATCGTAAATAGAAAACTGTCTTTAGATTTTAGTAAAATTAATTTGATAAAAATCAAAAAAATCGATTTTTTTTTTTTTTTTTTAGATAAAAAAATAAAATAAAATCATTGCTGTATATCCACCCTGGTATGGAGCATAGTATGGAGCATTGGAGCGTAGTATGGAGCAATGGAGTGTATGTAGTATGGAGCAATGGAGTGTATGTAGTATGGAGCAATGGAGTGTATGTAGTATGGAGCAATGGAGTGTATGTAGTATGGAGCAATGGAGTGTATGTAGTATGGAGCAATGGAGTGTATGTAGTATGGAGCAATGGAGTGTATGTAGTATGGAGTGTATGTAGTATGGAGCAATGGAGTGTATGTAGTATGGAGTGTATGTAGTATGGAGTGTATGTAGTATGGAGCAATGGAGTGTATGTAGTATAGAGCAATGGAGTGTAGTATGAAGCTAGTGTAGGTATCATGGAGCTTCGGAACATAGCATGGAGCAGGGGAGCAACAGGCTGGAGCATAGAGCAGGGGAGCGTAGCGTGGAACAGGGGAGCGTAGCTTTGAGAAGGGGAGTGTAGCTTGAAGAAGGGGAGCGTAGCATGGAGCATAGCATGGACCAGGGGAGCGTAGTATAGCATGGAGCAGGAGAGATTAGCATAGTGCAGGGGAGTGTAGCGTGGAGCAGGGGAGTGTAGCGTGGAGCAGGGGAGGGTAACGTGGAGCAGGGGAGGGTAGCGTGGAGCAGGGGAGCATAGCGTGGAGCAGGGGGGGTAGCGTAGAGCAGGGGAGCTTGGCGTGGAGCAGGGGAGTTTGGCGTGGAGCAGGGGAGTTGAGCAGGGGAGCGTAGCGTGGAGCGGGGGAGTTGAGCAGGGGAGCGTAGCGTGGAGCGGGGGAGTGTAGTGGGGAGCGTAGCGTGGAGCGGGGGAGTGTAGCGTGGAGCGGGGGAGTGTAGTGGGGAGCGCAGCATGGAGCAGGGGAGCATAGCGTGGAACAGGGGAGCTTAGCGTGGAGCAGGGGAGCTTAGCGTGGAGCAGGGGAGCGTAGCGTGGAGCGGGGGAGTGTAGTGGGGAGCGCAGCGTGGAGCAGGGGAGCGTAGCGTGGAGCAGGGGAGCTTAGCGTGGAGCAGGGGAGCGTAGCATGGAGCGGGGGAGTGTAGTGGGGAGCATAGCGTGAAGCAGGGGAGGGTAGCGTAGAGCAGGGGAGCATAGAGTGGAGCAGGGGAGCATAGAGTGGAGCAGGGGAGGGTAGCGTGGAGCAGGGGGGGTAGTGTAGAGCAGGGGAGCTTGGTGTGGAGCAGGGGAGTTGAGCAGGGGAGCGTAGCGTGGAGCGGGGGAGTTGAGCAGGGGAGCGTAGCGTGGAGCTGGGGAGTGTAGTGGGGAGCGCAGCATGGAGCAGGGGAGCGTAGCGTGGAACAGGGGAGCTTAGCGTGGAGCAGGGGAGCGTAGCGTGGAGCGGGGGAGTGTAGTGGGGAGCGCAGCATGGAGCAGGGGAGCGTAGCGTTGAGCAGGGGAGCTTAGCGTGGAGCGGGGGAGTGTAGTGGGGAGCGTAGCGTGGAGCAGGGGAGCATAGCGTGGAGCGTAGCATGGAATGGGAGCGTGGCATGGAGCAGGGGGGCGTAGCGTGGAGCAGGGGAGCTTAGCGTGGAACAGGGGAGCGTAGCGTGGAGCAGAGGAGCATAGCGTGGAGCGTAGCATGGAATGGGAGCGTGGCATGGAGCAGGGGGGCGTAGCGTGGAGCAGGGGAGCGTAGCGTGGAGCAGGGGGGCGTAGCGTGGAGCAGGGGAGCGTAGCGTGGAACAGGGGAGCGTAGCGTGGAGCAGGGGAGCGTAGCATGGAATGGGAACGTGGCATGGAGCAGGGGGGCGTAGCGTGGAGCAGGGGAGGGGAGCACAGCATGGAACAGGGGAGCGTAACGTGGAACAGGGGAGCGTAACATAGAACAGGGGAGCATAGCATGGAACAGGGGAGCGTAACATGGAACAGGGGAGCGTAGCGTGGAGCAGGGGAGCATAGCGTGGAGCAGGGGAGGGTAGCGTGGAGCAGGGGAGGGTAGCGTGGAGCAGGGGAGCATAGCGTGGAGCAGGGGAGCATAGCGTGGAGCAGGGGAGGGTAGCGTGGAGCAGGGGGGCGTAGCGTGGAGCAGGGGAGGGTAGCGTGGAGCAGGGGAGGGTAGCATGGAGCAGGGGGGCGTAGCGTGGAGCAGGGGAGGGTAGCGTGGAGCAGGGGAGCATAGCGTGGAGCAGGGGAGCATAGTGTGGAGCAGGGGAGGGTAGTGTAGAGCAGGGGAGCATAGCGTGGAGCAGGGGAGGGTAGCATAGAGCAGGGGAGCTTGGCGTGGAGCAGGGGAGTTGAGCAGGGGAGCGTAGCGTGGAGCGGGGGAGTTGAGCAGGGGAGCGTAGCGGGGGAGTGCAGAATGGAGCAGGGGAGCGTAGCGTGGAACAGGGGAGCTTAGCGTGGAGCAGGGGAGCTTAGCGTGGAGCAGGGGAGCGTAGCGTGGAGCGGGGGAGTGTAGTGGGGAGCGCAGCGTGGAGCAGGGGAGCGTAGCGTGGAGCAGGGGAGCGTAGCGTGGAGCAGGGGAGCGTAGCGTGGAGCAGGGGAGCGTAGCGTGGAGCAGGGGAGCTTAGCGTGGAGCAGGGGAGCGTAGCATGGAGCGGGGGAGTGTAGTGGGGAGCGTAGCGTGGAGCAGGGGAGGGTAGCGTAGAGCAGGGGAGCATAGAGTGGAGCAGGGGAGGGTAGCGTAGAGCAGGGGAGCATAGCGTGGAGCAGGGGGGGGGGTAGCGTAGAGCAGGGGAGCTTGGCATGGAGCAGGGGAGTTGAGCAGGGGAGCGTAGCGTGGAGCGGGGGAGTTGAGCAGGGGAGCGTAGTGTGGAGCGGGGGAGTTGAGCAGGGGAGCGTACTGTGGAGCGGGGGAGTGTAGTGGGGAGCGCAGCATGGAGCAGGGGAGCGTAGCGTGGAACAGGGGAGCGTAGCGTGGAGCGGGGGAGTGTAGTGGGGAGCGTAGCGTGGAGCAGGGGAGCTTAGCGTGGAGCGGGGGAGTGTAGTGGGGAGCGTAGCGTGGAGCAGGGGAGCTTAGCGTGGAGCAGGGGAGCGTAGCGTGGAGCAGGGTAGCATAGCGTGGAGCGTAGCATGGAATGGGAGCGTGGCATGGAGCAGGGGAGCTTAGCGTGGAACAGGGGAGCGTAGCGTGGAGCAGGGGAGCATAGCGTGGAGCGTAGCGTGGAACAGGGGAGCGTAGCGTGGAGCAGGGGAGCATAGCGTGGAGCGTAGCATGGAATGGGAGCGTGGCATGGAGCAGGGGGGCGTAGCGTGGAGCAGGGGAGCTTAGCATGGAACAGGGTAGCGTAGCGTGGAGCAGGGGAGCATAGCGTGGAGCGTAGCATGGAATGGGAGCGTGGCATGGAGCAGGGGGGCGTAGCGTGGAGCAGGGGAGGGGAGCACAGCATGGAACAGGGGAGCGTAACATGGAACAGGGGAGCGTAACATGGAACAGGGGAGCGTAACATGGAACAGGGGAGCGTAGCATGGAGCAGGGGAGAGTAGAATAAAGTGTGGCAGTAGTGATGATGAATTGCTGAGCACAATGCTCCAAGTTTGAGATATCTGTACTGCAGACAGTTGCCCACACATTGATTATTGGATTGGTTGGTGATGGTCGGGGTTCAGAGCCATAAGACATATCACTGAGCTCTCCCAGCCTCATTCTACAAGGCCTGGTCTCCATCATTCCCGGAGACAGTGCAGTGTTGTGTGGTGAGGAGATATGACGATAATCTTGGAGACGGCACATAGTTGTCCATCCTCTAGAGATAAATTATCCTCCTAGGCCACATGCTTCAACCTGATTGTACAATCTCCATTAGATTTATCAACAACCATCTCATAGAGATGCCTGATGAGGGGTACATGGAAGGGATTGTGTAGGTCCTCTTGAGCGATTGGCTTGTACTGAGCGACCAGCTTTAGATTGTCAGCTCCTCAGATCACGGTTAGGTGGAGATGTTTGGCCTCCTGTGAGGGAACTTCTGTCTGTTTGTAGCCGGCCTCTTTTCTTATAAATCTTATCCCGGTTGGCACAGTAAGTGGCAGTTGTTGGCGTAGGATCTGACATGGCGGCCCCATCTATGGAGGTGTTGTGTTGGGGAGAGGAGTCTCACATTCCTCTCCGCTCTCTCTGGGAGTCTAGACACAGCGCTGGGATACGCTCGGATTTTACTGAAGGCAAAGCCTTTGATGGTGTTCCAGCCTCAATTTTTCTGGATGCTGCATTTGGTCTCCTCCCAGCATGTACTGAGGAATTCTCAGCAAATCTCTGATACTGCCTGGCAGGACATGCTGAGAGTTGTAGTTCCCTTGACACTAGTCTGCCTGTTGTCTTTATTCGATTTGGAAGCAACAGCAGATGGAATTTGGAGGCCAGTACTTTGTAGTCTCCTAGAGAACATCTCAATAATAGCCCTGAATGGCCTGGGATTGTAGTTCATTGATGGGATGATGGGCATCATATTTCATCGGTAGGATGATGGGCACGGTCTACCCTTGTCTTAGCAGTATGATGGTCAGTGCCATCACTGCCAAGTACAGCTGTTTTTTTTAGGAATGTGTTGCCCCTCCAGTGTCTGGTCAGTGTGGCTCCCCCTACAGGATTCCCAGCAATAAGCGGCTCAGCCCTCGCCTGACTGTCCCCCATAAAGCCTGAGGCACATCCCATACCCGACACAGGAAATCCTTGTTTCCGATTTAGTTCCACTTTGTAAAATCCAGTTATATGGGGTCATGTGCCTCCCTCCCTCCCTCCCCATACATTTTATTAACATTTTTCAAATATTTTTTATTTATGGCGGAAATTCTGTGTGTGGGGGAATTAGTGAAAGGCTGAGAGACGTATGTTCCCAAATTGTCAGTAACATATTGTATGGTGGGATTCTGTTTTCCTTGTGTAGTAACGTAATTTGTCAGCTGTACATTGTGTGATTGGGGAATTGTGTGGTTGTGTAGTCTTTTAAAATGGGAAATGTTGTGTAGTAGTGTATAATTGGGGAGTTGTAAAGTATTATTGGGTTTAGTAGGATTGTGTAGTTGTGTAGTATTGCGTGGTTGTGTAATATTGTATGTTTGGGAAGTTGTGTAGTATTGTGTGCTTGTTTAGTACTGTATATTTGGGGAATTGTATAGTATTGTATGCTTGTGTAGTATTGTATGTTTGGGGAATTGTATAGTATTGTGTGCTTGTGTAGTATTACATGTGAAGGGTTAAAGTGAGTTTCATATTAGCGAGAGTTTCTAGGCAAAATATAATTTTAAGCTGTAACAAAACTGTTGAGCTTTGATGTTTGGTGGAGTTATATAGTATTGTTAGGCTGTGGAGTATTGTGTGCTTCTGTAGTATTGCGTGTTTGTGAAATGATATAGTTTTGTGTGGTTGTGAAGTAATTGTATGTTCGTGGGGTTGTATAGTATTGTGTGTTTGTGTAGTATTGTGTGCTTGTTTATTATTGTATGTTTGGGGAATTGTATAGTGTTGTGTAGTATTGTATGTTTGGGGAATTGTGTAGTATATTGTATGTTTGGGGAATTATATAGTTTTGTGTGATTGTGTAGCTTTGTATGTTCCTGGGGTGGTATAGTATTGTGTGCTTGTGTAGTATTGTACAGCATCGTGTTCTTGTGTAGTATTGTGTGCTTGTTTATTGTTGTATGTTTGGGGAATTGTTTAGTATTGTGTTGTATTGTATGTTTGCGGAATTGTATAGTATTGTGTGCTTGTGTAGTATTGTGTGCTTGTGTAGTATTGTATATTTGGGGAATTGTTTAGTATTGTATGTTTGGGGGATTGTATAGTATTGTGTGCTTGTGTAGTATTGTGTAGTATTGTATGTTTGGGGAATTGTATAGTATTGTATGCTTGTGTAGTATTACATGTGAAGGGTTAAAGTGAGTTTCATATTAGCGAGGGTTTCTAGGCAAAATTATAATTTTAAGCTGTAAAAAACTGTTGAGCTTTGATGTTTGGGGGATTGTATAGTATTGTATGCTTGTGTAGTATTGTATGTTTGTGGAATTATATAGTTTTGTGTGGTTGTGTAGCTTTGTATGTTCGTGTGGTTGTAAAGTATTGTGTGCTTGTGTAGTGTTGTATAGTATTGTGTGCTTGTGTAGTATTGTATGTTTGGGGAATTGTGTAGTATTGTGTGCTTGTGTACTATTGTATGTTTGGGGAATTGTTTAGTATTGTATGTTTGGGGGATTGTATAGTATTGTGTGCTTTTGTAGTATTGTATGTTAGGGAAATTGTATAGTATTGTGTGCTTGTTTAGTGTTGTATGTTTGGGAAGTTGTGTAGTATTGTGTGCTTGTGTAGTATTGTATTGTGTGCTTGTGTAGTATTGTATGTTTGGGGAATTGTATAGTATTGTGTGCTTGTGTAGTAGTGTATGTTTGGGGAATTGTGTAGTATTGCGTGCTTGTGTAGTATTGTGTGCTTGTGTAGTATTGTATGTCTGTGGGGTTGTATAGTATTGTAGTATTGTGTGACGGGTGTGGTGTTGCATGGTGTTTGTGGTGTGATGATGGACAGGCGTGTGATTTGTCTATCATAGTGATCAGGGATCTGGGTGGACAGTGCAGTGAATTGTGACTCGGTACAGCACGTCGCACACCAGAGTCCCTACACTTCTCCTCGGCTGACCCCGGTGATTGCACACTGTCCATACATCACAATGTCTGAGCCATGGTATCCTGAAGCTTGGAATTATGGAGGAACCCCGACTCATCCTCTACATGATCACCCTCCTAATCTGGAGGTCTCAATGACGGGTCCTCTTTGGGTTGTGTGTGGCTTGGCATTGACAGATCACAGATCCCCCCCCATTCACACCACACACACACCATACATTATCTGTAAATTTGAACCCGAGACATCTCCACTAACATCTCATTCATCTCCTGAAGGATCTGTGAATGCTTTATATTATACTGAGAGGCCATAAATTATAAACTCTGACCCCGAGGGTGTGTGTGTGTGTTAGAGTTATACATTATATCCTACCGGTGTCTGCAGACATCATTTATACATTGTATATATTATACTATTCCCGTGGTTGTAGATACATTGTATATATTATACTATTCCCGTGGTTGTAGACTCAGTAGATACATTGTATATATTATACTATTCCCGTGGTTGTAGATACATTGTATATATTATACTATTCCCGTAGTTGTAGATACATTGTATATGCAGATTGCCATTTAAAGTGAACTTGTCGCATAACTTTACCATTCAGACAGAGAAAAAAAAAAATAAATTATAATAATAAAACGGCATGTTGGAGTGATCCATAGATCCAGACATCAATCCAAATACAATCCTATATAGTTCTTCGCCCCACTTATCTTCAGAAATCTCAGATTTGGGTGGACTGACCCTGGTGGAGCCCCGTACTGGGGTGGTGCAAGGCCATCTTGATCTTCCTCTTTGTGGCGGTGTTTGGCTTACATAAGTTGGACAGATGTGGTTGTAGTATGAGGATGATGGTGGAGGTGCAACGTTGTAGATCAATGTAGGTGCCATGTGGGTTTGGCCTGGTCACCCCCCGATCCACCTCAGTTATCCAATATAGAGGAAATGTCCTATAATGCAATTCTCCAAATCTTAGAGGAAACATCTTCTTATCGGGTGGCTTGTTTCTTCCCCATAGGAGCTGGCAAAGAGGACATCCACCAAACACCCGGACCACCAAGCTGTCCAGAGCGCCCTGCAGGCCATGAAGACCGTCTGTACCAACATCAATGAAACCAAAAGACAGATGGAGAAGCTGGAGGCCCTGGAGCAACTACAGTCCCACATCGAGGGCTGGGAGGTGTGTGCAAGTCCCAATTCATTCCCCCCCATCCAGATCAACCCCTATAGAAAATTACCTTCTCCAACATATGTATGGAGAGTAGGGATGTCCTACATTGCATGCATTGGTAATAGTAACTATATATATATAAAGATTTTTCTCAGAGAATAGATGCAGGTACTCCCTTGTTCCAAGTCACCACTCTGCCCCCTACCCACCACCAAGCCACATCCCTTTGTTCCACCCTCTCCTCACCACCAAGCCACATCCCTTGGTTCCACCCCCCTACCCACCTCCCATTCTCGTTCCTTTTAGAGAATACAGAACCAAGTATCATTAAGTGGAGACAAGTAATTTGATTGGAGTATGTTAATGATAACAAGAAAAGCAGTAAAATAGATCCATTGCAGCCAGCAACAATAGACATCCGCAGCAACAATGGATCTGCCTAGCAACAATAGATCTGCCTAGCAACAATAGATCCTCCCAACAACAATAGATCCTACAGCAACAATAGATCCTACAGTAACAATAGACCCCCTCTCCCCCAGCATAAATAGATCTCCCAGCAGCCAGCAATGGTAGATTCCTTCCAGCAACAATAGACACCTCTCAAAAATAGTCCCCCCCCCCCCAGCGAGAATAGATCCCCCAGCAGCCAGCATCAATAGACCCTTCATCACACCCCAGAACCCCCTGCCATTACATACTTTCAGTACTGCGTTTCACTGCATTCCCAAAGCATATATATATATACACACACAGTGAGTGGAAAAAAGTATTTGACCCCCCTGCTGATTTTGATTTTGTAGGTTTGCCCCACTGACAAAGAAACGATCAGTCTATAATTTTATTGGTCGGTCTATTATAACAGTGAGAGACAGAACAACAACAAAAATATCCAGAAAAACGCATTTCAAAAAAGTTATAAATTGATTTGCATTTTAATGAGTGAAATAAGGGATTTTGTCCTCCTTTGCAGATTCTTTCCAAGTCAATGAGGTTTTGAGGCTGACGTTTGGTAACTCGAACCTTCAGCTCCCTCCACATACTTTCTATGGGATTAAGGTCTGGAGACTGGCTAGTCCACTCCAGAAACTTAATGTGCTTCTTCTTGAGCCACTCCTTTGTTACCTTGGTGGTGTGTTTTGGGTCATTGTCATGCTGGAAGACCCATCCATGACCCATTTTCAATACCCTGGCTGAGGGAAGGAGGTTCTCACCCAAGATTTGATGGTACATGACCCCGTCCATCGTCCCTTTGATGCGGTGAAGTTGTTCTGTCCCCTTAGCAGAATAAAAACCCCCAAAGCATAATGTTTCCCCCTCCATGTATGACGGTGGGGGATGGTGTTCTTGGGGTCATAGGCAGCATTCCTCCTCCTCCAAACATGGGCGAGTTGAGTTGATGCCAAAGAGCTTGATTTTGGTCTCATCTGACCACAACACTTTCCCCCAGTTCTCCTCTGAATCATTCAGATGTTCATCAGACGGTCCTGTACATGAGCTTTCTTCAGCAGGGGGACCTTGCAGGCGCTGCAGGATTTCATTCCTTCATGGCGTATTTTGTTTTGAGATTATAGTCACCAATTGTTTTCTTGGTGACTATGGTCCCAGCTGAGATCATTGACAAGATTCTCCCGTGTGGTTCTGGGCTGATTCCTCACCGTTCTCATGATCATTGAAACTCCACGAGGTGAGATCTCACATGGAGCCCCAGACCGAGGGAGACTGACAGTTATTTTGTGCTTCTTCCATTTGTGAATAATCGCACCAACTAATGTCACCCTCTCACCAAGCTGCTTGGCGATGGTCTTGTAGCCCATTCCAGCCTTGTGTAGATCTACAATCTTGTCCCTGACATCCTTGGACAGCTCTTTGGTCTTGGCCATGGTGGAGAGATTGGAATCTGACTGATTGCTTCTGTGGACAGGTGTCTTTTATACAGGTAACAAGCTGAGATTAGGAGCACTCCCTTTAAGAGAGACAGAGAGTGCTCCTAATCTCAGCTCGTTACCTGTATAGAAGACACCCGGGAGAAAGAAAACTTTCTGACTGATAGGAGATCAAATACTTATTTCACTCATTAAAATGCAAATTAATTCATAACTTTTTTGAAATGCATTTTTCTGGATATTTTTGTTGTTATTCTGTCTCTCACTGTTATAATAAACCGACCAATAAAATTATAGACTGATCATTTCTTTGTCAGTGGGGTGAACGTACAAAATCAGCAGGGGGATCAAATACTTTTTTCCCCTCACTGTGTAGACTGAACATGCGCACTGCCTAAAAATTAGTTTGTTTTTCATTTCATTCGGTTTTGTTTTTTTCTCGTTTTTCGGGTCATTCGTTATGATCGCAGTTCGTAAATTCGAAAACTTGTAAATTTGAAAATCCAAAAATAAGAAAGAAAATCCAAAAATTCGAAAGAATAACTAACTAATAATAACTAACTATTAAATTATAGGTATTGGAACTTCCTTTCAAATTTGGCTGTTAGTGAGCGAAACAAGTTTATCCAAAGTTACGATTTGTCCGAAATAACGAATGCCACATCTAAACAAATGGAACGGAACAAATTAATAATAAATAATAATACATTTTTATTATTATTTATTATTATTAATTTTTGAGTTTTCGTATTTTTGAGTTTGTGAGTTTTCGGATTTGTGAGTTTTCGGATTTTTGGTTTTCTGATTTTTTTGTATTTTTTGTATTTTTGAGTTTTTGTATTTTTCGGATTTTCGAGTTTTCGGATTTTCGGTTTTCTGATTTTTTGTATTTTTTGTATTTTTGAGTTTTTGTATTTTTCGTATTTTTCGTATTCTTGAGTTTTTGTATTTTTCGTATTCTTGAGTTTTCGGATTTTTCGTATTCTTGAGTTTTCGGATTTTTGAGTATTGGTATTTTTTGTATTTTTGAGTTTTCGTATTTTTCGTATTTTTGAGTTTTCATATTTTTCGTATTCTTGCGTTTTCGTATTTTTCGTATTCTTGAGTTTTCAGATTTTTGAGTATTGGTATTTTTTGTATTTTTGAGGTTTCGTATTTTTCGTATTCTTGCGTTTTCGTATTTTTCGTATTCTTGAGTTTTCGGATTTTTGAGTATTGGTATTTTTTGTATTTTTGAGGTTTCGTATTTTTCGTATTCTTGAGTTTTCGGATTTTTTGTATTTTTGGGTTTTCGGATCTTTGAGTTTATGAATATTCGAATATTCAAACTGTTTCCAAATCAACTGATTTGTCAAAATTTGTTATATATATATATATATATATATATATATCTTTTTTATTATTATTAAATGAAGTAATTGAAGGCAGTTCCAGTAAATGATTTTTGTTGTTCTGTGTGACTATTTCCTGCTGTTATATAATGGGGGTCAGGGTGGTCACATACCTCCAGGCAGGGCTGTGTGGGGTCTTCTAGTATTACAGGGTCTCGGCGGCGGTGGCGTGTTAAAAACACATCTGAAGCTGATGGATTGTGCAGCTGTAGCGGGTGATGTTTGCAGCACATGACCGGCGGTGTCATGTCTGCGATTTAGCAGTAAACACGTCTACACAATGTGACCAGCGATACGAACTGGTGGAGGTGTCAGAAGTGACGGGTCTATTTTGGTTGCTGGTTCTGTTCTCAGCACTTGGTATACCATCCTCCTTTTTTCTTTTTTTTTTTTTTTTTTTTAATTTTCTTTTTTTTTTTTCATTTTATTATTATTATTATTTTTTTTTTTTAAAATATAGTCTTTTAGTGAATCCAGCCACAAAGCCGTCCGATACAGAATAATGACGAGTCAATGTTGATAAAATAAAATAAAAAAATGAAGAAAATCAATTGTCCCGTACAGCTCGGCCCCCCAACAAGTCACCGGTATAACTAAAATACAAAATACTAAAATACAAGTCTATCAGCCTAATTAATAAATATATGTTCAAAGGGGAAAAAATTGTACCTGTCCTATAAATCTTCTATAAAAAGCAAATGTGCGTCTAATGTGAAGCTGGTAAGATGTTCTATGAAATGTATTCGCTTCACTTTAGCCTTACATTTTTTATTCGTTTATTTATATCAAGTGCTGGGCAAATATACAGAATATAATTTATTACTTTCTCATTGAATGCTGCTGAAGTATAAAATGGGGTTTTTGAAGGAACATTGTATTCCATTGACTATTATGGGTGTAAGCGGGACCCTCCTACACCCCCATATTGAATTGTATGGTAACCGGACTATCCCCCCCCCCCCTTTATAAAGCACATACTGGCTCCATAGAAATCCAGTATAATAATAATAATAATAATAAAACTGGTACCCAGGCATTGGATAGCACAAATATCGTTCTACTTATGAGGTCGATCGCTGGGATTTTTTTTTATTGCTGCAAATCCTGGAAAGTTCTCGCTGCCAGTTCTGAGATGTGGAAAAGTAAAGGGGGGGAAGGAACCGTCATTGACGTGATCTGAGGAATATTCCAGAACTCCTCCAGTATATGGGAAGAGCTCAGGCTGGAAGAGTTCAGATTATTGATTGAAAAGAATTTGTATTGTTTAGTTATTAATGGGTTCAATATGGAGTTGGCCCATGTGTGTATATATTTTTATATATATATATATATATATATATATATATATACACATACTATATTGTCAAAAGTATTGGGACGCCTGCCTTTACACGCACATGAACTTTAATGGCATCCCAGTCTTAGTCCGTAGGGTTCAATATTGAGTTGGCCCACACTTTGCAGCTATAACATCTTCAACTCTTCTGGGAAGGCCGTCCACAAGGTTTAGGAGTGTGTCTATGGGAATGTTTGACCATTCTTCCAGAAGAGCATTTGTGAGGTCAGGCACTGATGTTGGACAAGAAGGTCTGGCTCACAGTCTCCACTCTAATTCGTCCCAAAGGTGTTCTATCCGGTTTAGGTCAGGACTCTGTGCAGGCCAGTCAAGTTCCTCCACCCCACACTCGCTCATCCATGTCTTTATGGACCTTGCTTTGTGCACTGGTGTGCAGTCATGTTGGAACATGAAGGGGCCATCCCCAAACTGTTCCCTCAAAGTTGGGAGCATGAAATTGTCCAAAATGTCTTGGTATGCTGACACCTTAAGAGTTTCCTTCACTGGAACTAAGGGGCCAAGCCCAACCCCTGAAAAACAACCCCCCACACCATAATTCCCCCTCCACCAAATGATTTGGACCAGAGCACAAAGCAAGGTCCATAAAGACATGGATGAGCGAGTTTGGGGTGGAGGAACAAATGCTCTTCTGGAAGAATGGTGAAACATTCCCATAGACACACTCCTAAACCTTGTGGACAGCCTTCCCAGAAGAGTTGAAGCTGTTATAGCTGCAAAGGGTGGACCAACTCAATATTGAACCCTACGGACTAAGACTGGGATGTCATTAAAGTTCATATGTGTGTAAAGGCAGCCGTCCCAATACTTTTGGTAATATAGTGTATTTGGGTTCCATCCTCCTCTCTGGACTCTGCAGAAGGTTTAAGTCATCACCTTTAGTGACTTCAGTTCAATTAAAGATGAATTTATTGATTTAAATTAAATTAAAGATGTCTTGGATGTCTTCTTCATTGTAGAAAGCCATCCAAGTTCTCCGAGTTAGCCAATGCAAAGTATCATTTACACTCGGGGATTTCTGCATTATTCAATGGCTCGTCCAATGAGAATGGAGATAGTGAGGGCGGAGATAGTGAGGACATAGTGAGGACATAGTGAGAACGGAGATAGTGAGGACATAGTGAGGGTGGAGATAGTGAGGACATAGTGAGGGTGGAGATAGTGAGGACATAGTGAGGGTGGAGATAGTGAGGACATAGTGAGGGTGGAGATAGTGAGGACATAGTGAGGGTGGAGATAGTGAGGACATAGTGAGGGTGGAGATAGTGAGGACATAGTGAGGGTGGAGATAGTGAGGACATAGTGAGGGTGGAGATAGTGAGGACATAGTGAGGGTGGAGATAGTGAGGACATAGTGAGAACGGAGATAGTGAGGACATAGTGAGAACGGAGATAGTGAGGACATAGTGAGGGCGGAGATAGTGAGGACATAGTGAGAACGGAGATAGTGAGGACATAGTGAGGGCGGAGATAGTGAGGACATAGTGAGGACATAGTGAGGGCGGAGATATTGAGGACATAGTGAGGTCGGAGATAGTGAGGACATAGTGAGGGTGGAGATAGTGAGGACATAGTGAGGGCGGAGATAGTGAGGACATAGTGAGGACATAGTGAGGGCGGAGATATTGAGGACATAGTGAGGGCGGAGATAGTGAGGACATAGTGAGGACATAGTGAGGGCGGAGATATTGAGGACATAGTGAGGTCGGAGATAGTGAGGACATAGTGAGGGTGGAGATAGTAAGGACATAGTGAGGGCGGAGATAGTGAGGACATAGTGAGGTCGGAGATAGTGAGGACATAGTGAGGGTGGAGATAGTGAGGACATAGTGAGGTCGGAGATAGTGAGGACATAGTGAGGACATAGTGAGGTCGGAGATAGTGAGGACATAGTGAGGTCGGAGATAGTGAGGACATAGTGAGGGTGGAGATAGTGAGGACATAGTGAGGGTGGAGATAGTGAGGACATAGTGAGGGTGGAGATAGTGAGGACATAGTGAGGACATAGTGAGAACGGAGATAGTGAGGACATAGTGAGGACATAGTGAGGGCGGAGATAGTGAGGACATAGTGAGGGCGGAGATAGTGAGGACATAGTGAGAATGGAGATAGTGAGGACATAGTGAGGGCGGAGATAGTGAGGACATAGTGAGGGCGGAGATAGGGAGGACATAGTGAGGGTGGAGATAGTGAGGACATAGTGAGGGCGGAGATAGTGAGGACATAGTGAGGGCGGAGATAGTGAGGACATAGTGAGGGTGGAGATAGTGAGGACATAGTGAGGGCGGAGATAGTGAGGACATAGTGAGGGCGGAGATAGTGAGGACATAGTGAGGACATAGTGAGGGTGGAGATAGTGAGGACATAGTGAGGGTGGAGATAGTGAGGACATAGTGAGGGTGGAGATAGTGAGGACATAGTGAGGGTGGAGATAGTGAGGACATAGTGAGGGTGGAGATAGTGAGGACATAGTGAGGGTGGAGATAGTGAGGACATAGTGAGGGTGGAGATAGTGAGGACATAGTGAGGACATAGTGAGGGTGGAGATAGTGAGGACATAGTGAGGGCGGAGATAGTGAGGACATAGTGAGGGCGGAGATAGTGAGGACATAGTGAGGGCGGAGATAGTGAGGACGGAGCGCTCAGAGAATGACTGATCTGTTCTTATCACCCCCCCAGGGCTCCAACCTCACAGACATTTGTACCCAGCTCCTCCTGCAGGGGACGCTGCTGAAGATATCGGCGGGGAACATCCAGGAGCGCATGTTCTTCCTCTTCGACAATCTCCTGGTCTACTGCAAGCGGAAATCCAGGTACAGTATATGTCCGAGCATGACCCACATTCACCCCGAACCTACCCCTCTAGGACAGGGGTCTCCAAACTCTATAAACCAGGGGCCAGCCGGGTGTCTTTCACACTTTAGAGGGGGGCATATTGTGTCCACTGGGAGTAGAACAGTTGCTGATGTTAGTGGGAAAAAAAACAATGCTCCATTGGTGTCAGTGGGAGGAATAGTTCCCCATCATTAGTGTCAGTGGGAGGAATAGTGCCCCATCATGTCAGTGAGAGAAATTGTGCCCCATCATTGGGAGGAATAGTGCCCCATCGTTGGTGTCAGTGGGAGGAATTGTGCCCCATCATTGGTGTCAGTGGGAGGAATAGTGCCCCATCGTTAGTGTCAGTGGGAGGAATTGTGCCCCATCATTGGTGTCATTGAGCCCCATCGTTGGGGTCATTGGGAGGAATTGTGCCCAATCGTTGGTGTGAGTGGGAGGAATTGTGCCTCATTATTGATGTCATTGTGCCCCATCATTGGTGTCATTGATCCCCATCGTCGGTGTCATTGGGAGGAATTGTGCACCATCATTGGTGTAAAAGGGACCCATTGTTGGTGTCATTTGGACAGATTGTGCCCCATCGTTGGTATCAGTGGGTGTATTATGCCCCATTGTTGTTATCGGTGGATGAAATATTGCCCCAAAGGACGGATAAAAGCAATCCAAGGGCTGCACTTTGGAGTCCGCTGCTCTAAAGGAATCTTTTCCTTCTTTTTCCTTGTTCCTGTTGTGAGGAAAGGCTTTTTATAACTCCCTGTGACATCTTCTTTAACAGGCTGCTTGTAAAATTCTTGAAGGGACGGCAGTTCTCTCTATTGACCTTCCACATCCCCCCAGAACTACATCTCCAAAGAGCCCGTCCCTTACAATCATTGTGTGGGCGGGGTCTGTGGAGTCAAAACAGCAATGTTGTTTTATTGGGTTTTGTAGCCTGCAGGGGCGGGGCTGACAACGCTGCTTGGGATTTCAGTTCAGAAAATCACTGTGTTGTCACCCCAGACAGGAAGTTAAGAGCTTATTGTATTTTTTTCTATACCTGCACCATTTGTCAAGTATTAAACCGTCAAGAAACGTGTGTATACTGGAGATGCACTGAATACATGTTTATACAGTATCTCACAAAAGTAAGTACACCCCTCACTCACATTTGTGTAAATATTTTCTTCTCTCTTTTCATGTGACAACACTGAAGAAATGACACTTGTCTACAATGTAAAGTAGTGAGTGTACAGCTTGTATAACAGTGTAAATTTGCTGTCCCCTCAAAATAACTCAACACACAGCCATTAATGTCTAAACCGCTGGCAACAAAAGTCAGTACACCCCTAAGTGAAAATGTCCAAACTGGGCCCAAAGTGTCAATATTTTGTGTGGCCACCATTATTTTCCAGCACTGCCTTAACCCTCTTGGGCATGGAGGTCTCCAGAGCTTCACAGGTTGTCACTGGAGTCCTCTTCCCCTCCTCCATGACGACATCACGGAGCTGGTGGATGTTAGAGACCTTGTGCTCCTCCACCTTCCGTTTGAGGATGTCCCACAGATGATCAATAGGGTTTAGGTCTGGAGACATGCTTGGCCAGTCCATCACCTTTACCCTCAGCTTCTTTAGCAAGTCAGTGGTGGTCTTGGAGGTGTATTTGGTCGTTATCATGTTGGAATACTGCCCTGCAGCCCAATCTCTGAAGGGAGGGGATGGTCAAGGCTAAAAGAAGATTGCCAAGACCCTGAAACTGAACTGCAGCACAGTGGACAAGACCATACAGCGGTATAACAGGACAGGCTCCACTCAGAACAGGCCTCGCCGTGGTCCACCAAAGAAGTTGAGGTCACGTGATCAGCGTCATATCCAGAGGTTGTATTTGGGAAATAGACGTATGAGTGCTGCCAGCATTGCCGCAGAGGTTGTAGGGGTGGGGGGGTCAGCCTGTCAGTGCTCAGACCATATGCCTCACACTGCATCAAATTGGTCTGCATGGCTGTCATCCCAGAAGGAAGCCTCTTCTAAAGATGATGCACAAGAAAGACCACAAACAGTTTGCTGAAGACAAGCAGGCTAAGGACATGGATTACTGGAACCATGTCCTGTGTTCTGATGAGACCAAGATAAACGTATTTGGTTCAGATGATGACAAGCGTGTGTGGGGGCAACCAGGTGAGGAGGACAAAGACAAGTGTGTCTTGTCTACAGTCAAGCATGGTGGTGGGGGTGTCATGGTCTGGGGCTGCATGAGTGCTGCCGGCACTGGGGGGCTACAGATCATTGAGGGAACCATGAATGCCAACATGTACTGTGATATACTGAAGCAGAGCATGATCCCCTCCCTTCAGAGACTGGGCAAGAGGGCAATATTCCAACATGATAACCACCCCAAACACACCTCCAAGACCACCACTGCCTTGCTAAAGAAGCTGAGGGTAAAGGTGATGGACTGGCCAAGCATGTCTCCAGACCTAAACCCTATTGATCATCTGTGGGACATCCTCAAACAGAAGGTGGAGGAGCGCAAGGTCTCTAACATCCACCAGCTCTGTGATGTCATCATGGAGGAGGGGAAGAGGACTCCAGTGACAACCTGTGAAGCTCTGGTGACCTCCATGCCCAAGAGAGTTAAGGCAGTGCTGGAAAATAATGGTGGCCACACAAAATATTGAAACTTTGGGCCCAATTTGGAGATTTTCACTCAGGGGTGTACTGACTTTTGTTGCCAGCGGTTTAGACATTAATGGCTGTGTGTTGAGTTATTTTGAGGGGACAGCAAATTTACACTGTTATACAAGCTGTACACTCACTACTTTACATTGTAGACAAAGTGTCATTTCTTCAGTGTTGTCACATGAAAAGATAGAAGAAAAGATTTACACAAATGTGACTGAGGGGTGTACTCACTTTTGTGAGATACTGTAGATATAAAAAAAAAGAAACTCAAGGAAATAATATTGGTCAGCGATGTACATTGGAAGGGTCCTCACTGCCCTTGTTCTGTAGATAGTGACATTGCAGCTCATTCAGTGCCATTCTTTTACCATGAATACTGGGGGGGAGGGAGGGGGGGGTCTTCCATTGCTATGATCTTATGCTCAGTCCAGGGTTTTATTAGGGAACGTTTCATCCTTCTAGACATCACACATCCTGTGTAAGAATTACAGAAGACCTTTGGACATGCAGGGGGTGCCATATTCCATGCAGGGGATGCCTGTAGGTTGCCTTGTGCAGACCCATTAAAGGAACGGTCCATTGTGGTATTGAAGACGGGGTGTCGGGTTTTTTTGGATGGTTTCTTGACCTGTTCTGATTTCACCCTTTTAGGGTCGCGGGGAAAAAGTCAACAAAAAGGACCAAATCCATTAACGGCACATTGTACATATTCCGCGGGAGGATCAATACGGAAGTGATGGAGGTGGAGAATGTGGAGGATGGCACAGGTAAGTACACTTTTTCTATCTTTTTTTTTTTTTTTTTAGGCGGTGGGGGGCCCCAAATACTGGAACTGGTCCCCCTGTGCCCCCCCCCCCCCCACAGCAGCTAAAAGCTGGCATGAGAGTAGAAGAGGAGAAGCCGGCGGCGCTGCAGGTGTGGGGGGGGGATTTGATAGTGGACAGGAGGGGGCGATCAGTGTGACAGGGGGGACAATTACAGGAACCAATCCCCTATTTGGCCCCCCTTGAGCAGCTGAAAACCGGCATGAGAGGAGAGGAGGGGAAGCCGGCAGCGCTACAGGTGATGGTGGGTTACACAGGGGACCTCGGGCAGCAGGGGAAGTTGGATAGTGGACAGGAGGGGGTGATCAGTGTGACGGGGGGGGGGGGGCAATTACAGGAACCAGTCCCCTATATGGCTGCCGCTGCATCAGTTGAAAACTGGCGTGAGAGCAGTGGAGGGGAAGCCCGCAGCAATGTGAGTGGGGGGGGTACACAAGGGGGCCCAGGCCACAGGGGGAATTGGATAGTGGACAGGAGGGGGTGATCAGTGTGATGGGGGTAATTATAGGAACCAATCCCCTATATGGCTATCCCTGCAGCAGCTGAAATCCTGCATGAGAGGAGAGGAGGGAAAGTCAGAAGCACTGTGGGTGGGGTACACAGGGGGGCATTGGATAGTGGACAGGAGGGGGAGGTAAGTGTGGCGGAGGCAATTACAGGAACCAATCCCTTATATGGCCTCCCTGCAGCAGCTGAAACCCGGTGTGAGAGGAGAGAAGGGGAAGCCGGCAGAGCAGCGGGTGTAGGGATGGGTGTAGGGATGGGTGTAGGGATGGGTGTATGCAGGGGGCTCCGGGTAGCAAGGGAAATTGGATAGTGGACAGGAGGGGATGATGAGTGTAACAAGAGGCAATTACAGGAACCAATCCCCTATATGGCTACCCCTGCAGCAGCAGAAAGCTGGCGTGAGAGAGATATAGTTGGAAGTGCTGCCGGTGGGGGGGGGGGGGGGGATAGTGGACAGATAGTGGACAGGAGGGGGTGATAGGTGTGCAATTACAGGAACCAATCCCTTATATGGCCTCCCCTGCAGCAGCTGAAACCTGGTGTGAGAGGAGGGGAAGCCGGAAGAGCTGCGGGTGAAGGGGTGGGGGTACGCAGGGGCTCCGGGTAGCAGGGGGAATTGGATAGTGGACGGGAGGGGATGATAAGTGTAACGAGGAGCAATTACAGAAACCTAACCCCTATATGGCTACCCCTGCAGCTGCAGAAAGCCAGCGTGAGAGGAGGGAAAGTTGGAAGTGCTGCGGGCGGAGGTGTACACAGGGTGCTCTAGGCAGCAGGGGGAATTGCAGAGTGAACAGGGGGGGTGATCAGTGTGGCGGGGAGGGGGGGGGGGGCAAAACAGGAACCAATCCCCTATATGACTATCCCTGCAGCAGCTGAAAGCCAGTGGGAGGGAGACGAGGAGAACTCAGCTTTCAGATGCAGCAGGAAGAGCCATGCAGGGGATCGGTTCCTGTAATTCCTACACTAATCACCCCTTCCTGTCCACAATTCGATTCCCCTTGATGCCTGGGCCCCCCCTACTGAACTGATGGGGCCCGGGGCTTCCTGTACAGGACCCGGGCCCCATCAGTTCAGCAGAGGAGCCTGCTACAGTGCTAACTATAGTACTTTTCTAATTATTATCACTTCCTGTGTCTGGATCCTCTCTCCTGCACCGTCTTGTCAGCAGATCAGCCCTCGCAGGTCCAAGCTCCCGAGGTCTAATTGACTTTACAGGTTTAAATTTCCAGTAATCAATCATTAATTGGGTGCGTCGTGCCGCCGCGCTGCGACTGTTAATACGGTGAGTGTCCTTGTGTTATCTCATTACACGGCGGCGCGCAGTGACAGGTGAAAGCGGAGACTCCCTATCCATGTAATTATATGAGATGTCGGCTTTGTCACCATCTGTGCGTGTTTTGGGTGAAGTGCGCTGCGTGCATCCTCCACCATTTCCTCTGATTAGATGAAGACATTTGGATATCACTATGTCCGCTCGCACCAATCGCATGGCAGAGCCGCTCTAAGCTAATAAATGTGCATTTCATAGACATCTGTTTTATGTCATATAATACGATCACCACAAAATCACTTCCAGCTTCCTCCGCTGCGATAACAGACGCATCAACTTACCCTCCTAATAACATCTTCCTCCACTTATATAGGAGAGGCGAGAGCAACCGCTGGCCACTTTAACCCCTTCCCGCCAAATAGTGCCCCATTGTTGGTGTCAGTGGGAGGAATAGTGCCCCAAGGCCTGGATAAAGGCTAGCAAAAGGGCCACATCTGGCCCACGGGCTGCAGTTTGGAGACCCTTGATATACAGGATGTACCATTTTTATAGAGAATATGAGTGAGCAGGTAAAACCGTTTCCTGTATTTCTTCCGGGATTTCCTATTCTGTAACTGGAGGTGATAACCGAACGGCCAAATCATAAAAAAAAAAACATGGCAACAAGTGAAATGACCCCCTCAAATGTCTGCATCCCCCTTAGCTCTGTATCGCCCCCTTTAGCATAAATAACAGCGGTCAGCCTTCTGTAATAGTTGTCTAGGAGGCCACCGAATTCTTGCCGGTGGTAGAGCTGCCCATCGTCTTGGCAAAATGCCTCCAGGTCATGCAAGGTCTTTGGTCGTCTTGCATGAAGCGCGTGTTTGAGATCTCCCCAGAGGGGCACCATGATATGAAGGTAGGGAGACACCATGATCTGAAGGTCAAGAGACACCATGATCTGAAGGTCAGGAGACACCATGATCTGAAGGTCAGGAGATACCATGATCTGAAGGTCAGGAGACACCATGATCTGAAGGTCAGGAGACACCATGATCTGAAGGTCAGGAGACACCATGATCTGAAGGTCAGGAGACACCATGATCTGAAGGTCAGGAGACACCATGATCTGAAGGTCAGGAGATGGCCACTCCAGAACTCTCACCTTCTTTCTGCTGTAACCACTGGAGGGTCAGCTTGGCCTTGTGCCTCGGGTCATTGCTGGAAAGTCCAAGAGTGTCCCATGTGCAGCTTTCCTGCAGAAGAATGCAAATTGTCTGCCGGGATTTTTTGATAACATGCTGCATTCATCTTGCCATTAATTTTCACAAGATTCCCCACTCGTGCCTTTAGAGCTCACCCCCCCCCCCCAACCCACCACCATGCTTCACATGTTGATGGGAGCGTGCACCGTGGCGTACTCCTAGCGCAGAGACCAAGGTGTCACCGACGTCTCCTGGTCTTGGACTAATGATTGGGAGTTGGAGGAACCTGCTTTTTCTCCGTATTCGATAAATCTGCTAAAAAAATAACATAAAAAATGTGTAAAAAACATAAATAAACAAAAGCTGAAAATCTCTGGATCAGGGTCTGATCTAGGTTAGTGTCAGTGTGTTTTTTATCGGATAAAAAAATATTAACCGATTGAAGCTCGTGGTATAGCCGTATAGCCGAAAGACGGCTACAGCGAGGGCTTAAATTGCCGGGAGGGCGTACATGGTCGTCCTTCTTGGCTCGCGCTGCCCGTGCGCCCCTGTGGCGCGCTCTGTGATCAATGACAGCTGATCATGTGATGTAAACAGAATCCGGTAATCAGCCGATTACTGGCTCATGTAAAAGTGAGATCGGTCCCACACACGGACAGCCATTGCTGCTAAGCAGTGCCCAACAGTGCCAAGTACCAGTGCCCCTCAGTACTGCTAAGCAGTGCCCACCAGTGCCACCTACCGGTGCCCACCAGTGCCACCTACCAATGCTGCCAATCAGTGCCACATATCAGTACCACCTACCAGTACCCATCAGTGCTGCCTATATATGCCACCTATCAGTGCCACCTATAAGTCCCCATCAGTGCAGCCTCATCAGCGCACATCAATGAAGGAGAAAAATTACTTGTTTGCAAATATTTATAACAAACTATGAAAATGTGTTTTTTTTTCAACGTTTTCTGTCTTTTTTTTTTGTTTGTTTAGCAAAAAGTGCCCATCAGTGTTGCCTCATCAGTTCAGTCTCATCAGTGCAGTCCCATTAATGCAGCTTCATCAGTGCAGTCACATCTGTGCAGCCTCATCAGTGCCCATCAGTGAAGGAAAAAAATACCTTACCGTATTTAAAAAAATTTATAACAGAAACTAAGAAAAATCATTTTTTTCTCAATTTTCTGTCTTTTTTTTTGTTTGTTTAGCAAAAAGTACCCATCAGTGCAGCTTCATCAGTGCAGCCTCATCAGTGAAGGAAAAAAATAACTTATTTACAACATTTTATAGCAGAAACTAAGAAAAAAATTTTTTTCTATATTTTCTGTATTTTTTGTTTAGCAAAAAGTGCCCATCAGTGTTGCCTCATCAGTGCAGCCTCATCAGTGCGAATCAGTGCAGCCTCATCAGTTCAGTCTCATCAATGCGCATCGGTGCAGCTTCATCAGTGCTCATCAGTGAAGGAAAAAATTACTTATTTACAAAATTTTATAAGAGAAACTAAAAAAAAACATTTTTTTCTACATTTTCTGTCTTTTTTTGTTTGTTTAGCAAAAAGTGCCCATCCGTGCAGTCTCATCAGTGTAGCCTCATCAGTGCGAATCAGTGCAGTCTCATCAGTGCAGCCTCATCATTGCCCATCAGTGAAGGAAAAAAACTACTTATTTACAAAATTTTATAACAGAAACTAAGAAAAAAAAGTTTTCTAAATTTTCTGTCTTTTTTTTTGATTGTTTAGCAAAAAATAAAAAGCCCCAGGGGTGATTAAATACCACCAAAAGAAAGCTCTATTTGTGTGAAGAAAATGATAAAGATGTCATATGGGTAGGGTGTGTTGCATGACTGCACAATTGTCATTCAAAGTGTGACAGCGCTGAAAGCTGAAAATTGGCCTGGGCAGGAAGGAGGTATATGGGGGGGGGGGATTGTGGGTGTATGAACGTCTCACACATGATGTCCTTTCTCTCTCCCGCAGCCGATTATCACAGTAACGGTTACACCGTCACCAACGGCTGGAAGATCCACAACACCGCCAAGAACAAATGGTTCGTCTGCATGGCCAAAACCGCCGAGGACAAGCAGAAGTGGATGGACGCCGTCCTGAGGGAGCGCGAGCAGCGAGAGAGTGAGTGCAATCCCAGTCATTGGCCGTGTGGCATCCTGTCAGCAGCTAGCCATTGCGCACAATGGAGTTTCATCCAACAATAAGCCCTCCTTCCAGCTAGAATGATAAGAGGAGCCGGCTTGTCATTTTCATTCTTGGTGGAGTTTCTAGATGCTGATGTATGGCGGGAAGTATCTTTGCTCTCGCTGGGTTACGTAGATCTGCGGGTTCAGTAAATGCTCCACTTGAAATCTGCTCTGTCAGCGGAAGGGAGGGGGGTGGGGGGGCTCGGCATTACGCTGCATTAGGCCCGAATTCCTGATGCATATTGATCACAGAAGATACATAATTAATGCCGCGATGGAGAAGGAGATGGAAGATGCTTTCGCGGGTGACTTCTGGCGTCCACCCTCTTTCCATCCTGACTGTGCGATGTGAGCGATCTTCTGCCAACTTTCCTTTGGAATGAAGTCTATAGATTTGTTTGGTTTGATACAGGGAGATATTTAATTTATGGTGGTCCTACTGGGATGGAGGTTTGAGCTGGCTGGGTAATATTAGGCGGGTTGTTTCTGCCTTAAAGGAAATGGCGGCGGATGTGGATGGAACTGAAGTACCAACTACCCGAAGACGGTACAGGGCCAAATGCTCTTCATGAGGTCAGGAGGAACGTTTCCATCCTTTTTTAAGGCAATATTGGACCTGGGATGGGACCCTGGGGAGGGAGGGGAGGGGGGTCATATTGCCTCCTTTAATACTGACTGATCTTCAGTCATGGAGATCTAGTGCTTAAATGTTCAAGGCAATATTGGCCCTGGGATGGGAGGGGGTTGCATTGCGTCCTTTAACACAGCCGGAGATCAACCTATTAATGGGTGTGCATCTCTTTTTTTTTTTCGGCATAGTTAAAGTGCGTACATACATAACTGATCTTCAGTTATGGGTATCTAGTACTAGAGTGAACTATCTCAGGACAACATTAGCCCTGCAACAGGACCCCGAGAAGAAAGGGGGTCGTATTGCCTCCTTTAATACTGATTGATCTTCAGTTACGGGTATCTAGTGTTAGAATGGGCTATCTCAACGCAACATTTTCCCTGGGACAGGACTCTGGAAAGGGAGAGGGTTGTATTGCCCCTTTAATACTACAAATTGATCTTCATTTATGGGTATCTAGTGTTTGAGTGAGCTATCTCAAGGCAACATTTTCCCTGGGATTGGACTCTGGGAAAGGGGGGGTTCAATTGCCTCCTTTAATACCACCGGAGATCAACCTATTAATGGGTGTGCATCTCTCTTTTTTTTTTTCTGGCATAGTTAAAGTGCATACATACATAACTGAACTTCAGTTATGGGTATCTAGTACTAAAGTGAACTATCTCAGGGCAACATTGGCCCTGCAACAGGACCCCGAGAAGAAAGGGGGTCGTATTGCCTCCTTTAATACTGATTGATCTTCAGTTATGGGTATCTAGTGTTTGAATGAGTTATCTCAAGGCAACATTGTCCCTGGGACAGGACTCTGGAAAGGGGGGGGGGGTGTATTGCCCCTTTAATACTACTAATTGATCTTCATTTATGGGTATCTAGTGTTTGAGTGAGCTATCTCAAGGCAACATTTTCTCTGGGATGGGGGGGGAGTTGGATTGCCTTTAATACCGCTGGAGATCAACCTAATAATGGGTGTGCATCTATTTTTTTTTTCGGCATAGTTAAAGTGTGTATGTACATAACTGAACTTCATTTATGGGTATCCAGTGCTAGAGTGAACTATCTCAAGGCAATATTGGCCCTGTGACGGGACTCTGGGAAGTGAAGGGGTCGTATAGCCTCTTCTAATACTAAGTGATCTTTAATTATCTGCATCTAGTGAGCTAGCACAAGGCAATATTGTCTGGGAAGGGAGGGGGTTGTATTGCCCCTTTAATACTACTAATTGATCTTCAGTTATCGGTATCTAGTGCTTGAGTAAGCTATCTCAAGGCAACATTGGCCCTTGGATGGGACTCTGGGAAGGGGGGGGGGGGGCTGTGTTGCCTCCTTTACTACTGCCAGAAATCAACTTAATAATGGGTGTGCACACTTCATTGTGTGGCCTTGTTTAATATTTCCAGACTCTGGGAAGGGAGGGGTTGTGTGGCCTTCTTTAATATTGCCAGAGATCAACCTATTAATGGGTGTGCACACTTCTTTTTTGTTTTCCAGCATAGTTAAAGTGCGTACATACATAATTGAACTTTAGTTATGGGTATCTAGTGCATATTAGTCATTAGTTGCTTTAGTGAGGCGAGGGGGGGGGGGGATGTTGGGATTAGAACCTCTGTGGGACATTAGAAGATTTCCACCCACTTAGGCCCATATCAGACAAGCCACCCTGACATTAGTGACCAGTCACCGGCAACAGGATCGCCAAGAGACCCCTCACCTTTTCCAATGGATTTTTTCCCCTGATAGCCAGGCCAGCAAGACACACACGAGTGTTTTCGGCCACCAGAGGTGCCATTCCATTGGAGGTAGATGTTCCCTGTTCTGGGCCATTCCATTTCACTGTCATGGTGGCAACTTCTTCCTTAGACAGTTAGAGGAAATATCTTTATTGGAACCCAGGATAGCAGTAAAAACCCAGTGGGGCGGGTTCAATAGCTCCCCATGTTATCCACTTTGACTGTTAATCAGAATGTATGCGGAGTACTTGTCTGTGATCTGGATTTTCCTGTCCTTGTAGAAGGACTCCGATGACAGACAGGCGGAGAGAACGTTAATGAAGTGGATTTATAAAGCTGACAGAGGGATGCAGTCGATCAGACGGCTCATGGTCGGCCTCGGCTGTCTCTTCCAGGGGCGATGTGACTTGGCTCAGTTCTGTACACAGCGTATACATTGTGATTGGGGACGCTGGTGATTATCTCCGGCAGGAAGTAGTGGGTAATTAGCGCTCTGTTAAGTGGTTAATTATAGACACAGAATAGAGCGCCCTGAATTGTGTCACCCTTTATTTCTCCAGGACCCCCCTTCCCCACCCCCAGCGCGACGAGGTAATCTAATTGTCCCGGCATTGTACTGAGCCCCATTCATAGTCCTTGTTCATCCCTCCTCCTCTCCATACATGTCCTGGACCTTTGTATCCTCCATCAATGGGACCCCCCGTGGGGTCATTAGAGGACACAGAGGGTCCCACAGCTTAGTGCTGCTATAGGATTGGTGGATAGAAGGAGGGGCGGGGAAGTGACCACATCGGGATGGCTGACCTTTTCACTATGCAAATTGGAGAACAAATGAAATTGAAACATTTTCAGTACATTGGAGATATGTTGTGCCTGCAATGCTTCTTTACATGATCTTCTCACATGCCCACCCGGCTCAGCAGAAATCCTTGAAAGGTCGATCAATCTAACATATTTCAGGCACTGGGGATCAGATTGGGCATTTTTCTTGAGAATAGAGAGCAGACAGTTCCTCAGCAGTAGACAACAGAAAAGTCAGTGCTACTACCCATACAACACATAGATAGCAGAGCTCCCGGATGCTTGATCCACAGTCGCTGGCTGAGTAAAGTAATGTAGGAAAAATAATTCGCACTCCGGTTGTAGCTCTTTAAAAAATCTTTGTTTTTATTAACAAGCCACAGGGAACAGACGCAGGGGAAAACAGTTGACGCGTTTCAGCATATAAGGCCTTAGTCATAACCACTGTTGGTTATGACTAAGGCCTTATAGGCTGAAACGCGTCAACCGTTTTCACCTGAGTTTGTTCACTGTGGCTTGTTAATAAAAACAAAGATTTTTTAAAGAGCAACAACCGGAGTGCGGATCATTTTTCCTACAGTTCCTCAGCAGTGCCGTAGTCCTTATATACCCGCCACAGAGGGGCTGGTGACACAGGAGGAGGCAGTAGTGAATAGTGGGGGTCACAGTACTGGGTATATGGTATGGCAGGTGTGTGAATCGGATGACCGGCTGAACAGAATTACAAATGTTTTGGCCGGTTAACCCGCTCACCTGTAAGTTGAATCTGTTGAAATTATAGCTGCCCTGGTCAGGGCCTGGGACAAGGGGTGGGCAAGAGGGGAGGCTGCCCCGGGCGCAATGTTTTATTGCAGGGATGATGGCGCCCTGTGCAAGTTGCTTCTGTTACAAGGCTGACAGGAGTAGTGACCACAATATTACTGCTAACCATAAACCTAAGGGAAGGGGGGAGGGCCCAGTTTGGCCTGGGCGCTGGAGGACCTTGTCCCGGCACTGGCCCCGGTGCACCCCGCCCCCCCTTCTTCATTAATGACATGTCCATAATATTTTAATTTTTAGTAATATCATCACTGGGTCTCTGTGCTTTTATATGCAATGAAGGCAAGGTTGAAAGAACTGAAATGAATGAAAGGGGAGGGCCAGGGACAGTCAGGCTGGGGGAGGAAGGAGCTAGATGATGATGGACGTCCTCTAACCAGGAAGTATTTCAGGTTTATGATAAATCCATTGAATATCTCAGGCCCTGAGCGAACACAGTAAGAGAGACGCAGGCTGCTGAATCCTATTCATCTCTTCTATCTGTGCTTATCACTTCAATCTGTTCCTAAATGATAACCATATTGATTGTAGATCTTACACAGGGTGTGGGCCCCCCATAAATCTCCCTGCTGTCATCACAATGCATTGCAGTGATCTGAGCTTTGGCGTACACATCCCCGGGTATTTATCTACTCGGGAGAAAACTGGGAATGAGCACTGGAGATTGGACTGTCCAGGGACCAACATGTGAGAATAGTACAACTCCTCTAAGTGTACAGGGCCAGTTATGTCCTGCTGATGGTTCTGTCATGGAAAGGAAGTGAAGGTCATTGTCCCATATGGGAACACAGCAAGTAAAACCAACAGGATCTCTCTCTTCCCCGCTCTGTCCAAAAAAAAAAAATTGCTCTGTAAGTAATCAGGTTTTAAAGTGGACCCGTACTCTCCTGGTGAGGGAGGTAAGCTTCTGACGTCATTATTTTTGCTCTTCTTACCATCTCTGAAAGAGAAGATTATAATAATGGATGGAGATGTCTACATACAGGTCCCCTTTAATGAAGGTACTAAGACGAGAGACCTGGTGACTTTCTCCTCAAGGATCATTGTAGAGCAATGCTCCACCTATGCAGAGCATTATAATAATGAAGACATCTACATACAGGTCCCTTTCCATGAAGGTACTAAGACGAGAGACCTGGTGACTTTCTCCTCAAGGATCATTGTAGAGCAATGCTCCATCTATACAGAGGATTATAATAATGAAGACATCTACATACAGGTCCCCTTTAATGAAGGTACTAAGACGAGAGACCTGGTGACTTTCTCCTCAAGGATCATTGTAGAGCAATGCTCCACCTATACAGAGCATTATAATAATGAAGACATCTACATACAGGTCCCTTTCCATGAAGGTACTAAGAAGAGAGACCTGGTGACTTTCTTCTCAAGGATCATTGTAGAGCAATGCTCCACCTATACAGAGCATTATAATAATGAAGACATCTACATACAGGTCCCTTTCCATGAAGGTACTAAGAAGAGAGACCTGGTGACTTTCTTCTCAAGGATCATTGTAGAACAATGCTTCATCGCCATACAAAAGTTTATAATAATGGAAACGTTCATGGAGACGTCTACAAACAGGTCCCCTTAAAGCAGTGGTTCTCAACCTTTCTACTGTCGTGACCCCTTGATAAAATTCCTCAAGTTTTGGGGACCCCTAACAGTAAAATTATTTTTGTAGCTTGGGTTGTCAGCACCCAAGGCAAGACAAGTAATTTGCGCCCCTAATCCATGGAGATTTAGTGCTCCCTGAGTCCCTTCCACTTAGGATGTACCACTCTGTCTCTTTGTTCACCTTTCTTTCCCTTATATCCCTCTCTATCCTAAATTCTTGTCCCCCCCCGTCTTTTTTGTTCTTTCTCTTATTCTTTCTTCCCCTTTTTCTTTGTTCCTCCCCCTCTTTTCCTCTCCCTTCCATGTATTCTCTATTTTTATTCCTTCTCTTACTCCTTGGTGGGGGGAATGGGATGAGTGGCAATGCTGGGGGGAGTTCTGATCAACCAACGTAGGTGCTCTTGATCAAAGTCATCTGCTGATCTGAGAACTGTAGTGGGGACTTTTAATGGCAACTATAATCACAGGTAGTGTTACTCACTGTGTCTCTGGCGTCACTGTGTCTCTGACTTTGTGGTGTCTCGTAGCAGTGACACCTATGTCGAAATCATGAGATGGGGTCTCCTTCAGCCCCTCCCACTTCACATTCCTCACCGGTCAGCTGACCTCTAGTCTCTGCCCCCCAGCCATGCCGTGAACTGAATGGGCAGCTGTGAAGAGGCTGAGCGGGCGGGCACAGGCTCCACAGACGGCCCTTCTGGGTGGCCACTAAAAGGCTGGGAGAGCGGTGCGGGCTTCAGGAACAGCCCAGGATTCGGTGACCCCTGCCAAATCGTAATTCGACCCCCAGGTTGAGAACCACTGCCTTAAATGATTGTACTAAGAAGGGAGACCGGGTGACTTCCTCTGCAGAACATTGAGGAGCAATGCTCCATCTCCATGCAAAGGATTATAATTAGGGAGACGTCCACATACAGGTCCCCTTTAATGAAGATACTAAGAAGAGAGACCTGATGACTTCTCTTGAAGGATCATTGTAGAGCAATGCTCCATCTCCATACAAAGGATTATTATAATGGAGACGTCTATGAACAGCCAACTCTAATGAAGGCACTAAGTAGAGGGACCTGGTGACTTCTGAAGATCGTTGTGCATCAATGCTCCATCTCTATACAAAGGATTATAATAATGGAGATGTCTACATACAGGTCCCTTTTAATGAAGGTACTAAGAAGAGAGACCTGATGACTTCTGAAGATCATTGTGCAGCAATGCTCCTTCTCCATATTATATCATTATAATAATGGAGATGTCTACTTACAAGTCCCCTTTAATGAAGGCACTAAGAAGAGAGACCTGGAGACTTCCTCTGCAGATCATTGTGGATCAATGCTTTATCTCTATACAGATAAATGTAGGCCTAGTCTGAGTCCCCATGAAAAAACTTGCTTCTATTTTAGTATTTAAGACATTCGGCGTTCTCGGTAAGATGGTGAATGTAGGATTATGCATTAATTGCTCAATGATGTAAACCGCAGTGATATTCTTAGAGGCGAGAAATCCAATCCGCAGTGACGTTCTGCAAGGTTTTTCTAAGGATGAGTTCCAGCCAAATGGCTGACATACATATATGAACTGCTTTACATGCCAAAGTATTCCTATACAGCTATTCCAGCAATTCACACACCCGCCAACACCTCATACGTGTGGCATGGAAGGAAGTAAGGATCTCAGGGATAGGGTGAAGATCATTCAAGGAGCAGGCTGGAGCTCTAAGCTCTGCTCTCACCCTCCTGGCTGTGCAGTGTGGTTAGTGTTGTGGGTCTTTAGCTGCTTTTTAGATGTTTGAAATTCAATATAGAATTGTCTGAGTATCTTTCAGTGATAAATTATCTATTCATCTCAAATTCATCAGAATAGACAAAGCTAAATAGACAAAGCTACGTGTGCACTATATGGCTATAGGTATGTAGACCTCAAATGACTGGGTGTCTCAGATGAAGGGTCCTGGTAATACTACTTCATATAAAGACATTGTAGACCATTGTACTTCCAACCTTGTGGTAACAGTTTGGTGAAGACCATTTTCTGTTCCACCATGACTGTGCCCCTGTGTACAAAGCCAGAACCATAAAGACATGGTTTGTTGGCTATGGTGTGAAGAACCATGAGTGGCCTCCACAGAGCTCTGAACTCAACCCTACTGGTTATGACTAAGGCCTTATAGGCTGAAATGCGTCAACAGTTTTCATCTGCGTTTGTTCACTGTGGCTTGTCAATAAAAACAAAGGTTTTTTAAAGAGCAACAACCGGAGTGCGGATCATTTTTCCTACAACACTACTGAACACCTTAGGGATGAACTGGAACGCCGAACACAAGTCAGGTCTTCTGTGTTCAAAGCCAGCTCCATACAAACATAGTTTGGCCAGCACAGTGTGGAGAATCATGAGTGGCCTACACAGAGCCCTGACCTCAACCCTATTGAACACCTTTGGGATGAATTGGAAGAATGCCAATGGTGAGTCAGGTCTTCTAATCCAACATCCACCACACTCAGGCACAGGCTGAGGTTTGGGGTCTACAGTGAATGGTCCTGTTAATACTCCATCATACAAAGACATTGTAGACAATTGTGCTCTTCCAACCTTGTGGCAACAGTTCAATGAAAACCCTTTTCTGTTCCACCATGACTGTGCTCCTGTGTACAAAGCCAGCTCCATAAAGATCTAGTTTAACCAGTATGGTGTGGAGAAGCATGAGTGGCCTCCACAAAGCCTCAACCCTTACTGAACAACTTTGGGATGAAATGGAATGCCAAATGCAAGCCAGGTCTTCTGTGTACAACACCAGCTCCATAAAGCTATGGTTTGACCAGTATGGAGAACAATAAAGGGCCTCCCTATTGAACCCCTTTGGGATGAATTGGGGCACCAAATGCATGTCAGGTCTGCTATATACAAAAAAAATAAAGACATATTTTGACCAGTTTGGTATGGAGGAACTTGAGTGTCCTGCGCAGAGCCCTGACATCAACCCTACTGAACACCTTTGGGGTGAGTTGGAATGTTGTTGATGGTGAGCCAGGTCAAGTCATCCAACATCAATACCTGACCTCACAAATGGCCACAAATTCCCACAGACACTCCAAAATGGCTATGGGGGGGGGGGTCAACTCCTTATTAGCAGCCATAGGGAGGGGGGCAACTCCATATTAATGGCCACGAGGGGTGGGGGCATTTCCATTTTAAGGGCTATGGTTTTGTAAAGAGATGTCAAACAACCCAATATAGGTGAGATGGTTAGGGGTCCACCAACTTTGGCCATATAGTGTATTTTGATAGACATTATTGCACCCTTCCTCAGGTCTTTGTGGACTATGAGGGCTCAGTTCCTGTTTTGTGGTATTTTTTGTTGTGTTGTTAGGGACATAAAGAAAATAAATTATATTTCCACTGTTCCTAAGGGAAGTCGATGTTAAACCCCTTCACTGTGCAACATCAAGTCACGTCTTTTCATTCATCAGAAATATACGGGACTTTTTAAGGAATCACTACTTAAGAAAGATTATTCATTTGTTCAGATAGATTCAGGTATTAGTCAGAAACAAATCAAATTATTTATACAATATTAAAACAAACGTTAGATATGACGCGGTGTTACCTTTTGTAGAAGTTACTTTTGAATGTTTTGTGTTTTGATTGTATAAGCGAGTGTGTTTTTATAGAAGATCCTGGCTAATACCTGAGTGCTAATTGCCTCCAAAGTGACATTGTATACGGTAAGGTGCGATTGTTGTGTTGATAGTGAGCTCAGAGTCGGGTAAAGTTCGGTGTTGTACGATGACGGGTTTGGTGATGCTCTTTAGAGGGAATACATGAGATCCCGGCTAGTACCCGAAGGCAAGGTCAAAGGCTCATTGATGGAGGTGGGGAGGGAAGGCTCATTGATGGTGGTGGGGAGGTAAGGCTCATTGATGGAGGTGGGGAAGGAAGGCTCATTGATGGAGGTGGGAGGGGGAAAAGGCTCATTGGTGGAGGTGGGGAGGGAAGGCTCCTTGATGGGGAGGGAAGGCTCATTGATGGAGTTGAGAAGGGAAGGCTTATTGGTGGAGGTGGGGAGGGGAGGATCGTTTATGGGGAGGGAAGGCTCATTGATGGAGTTGAGAAGGGAAGGCTTATTGGTGGAGGTGAGTAGGGAAGGCTCATTAAAGGAGGTGGGGAGGGAACGCTCATTGATTGGAAGGGAAGGCTCATTGCTGAAGGTGAGGAGAGAAGGCTCATTGATGGAGGTGGGGAGGGAAGGCTCATTGATTGAGTTGAGACGGGAAGGCTCGTTGATGGAGGTGGGGAGGTAAGGCTCATAGGCTCATTGATGGGGAGAGAAGGTTCATTGGTGGAGGTGGGGAGGGAAGGCTCATTGATGGAGTTGAGAAGGGAATGTTTATTGGTGGAGGTGAGAAGAGAAGGCTCATTAAAGGAGGTGGGGAGGGAAGGCTCGTAGGCTCATTGATGGGGTGGAAAGGCTCATTGATGGAGGTGAGAAGGGAGTGCTCATTGGTGGAGGTGGGGAGGGGAAGGCTCATTGATGGAGGAGGTGGGAGGGAAGGCTCATTAATGGAGGTGGGGGAGGGAAGGCTCATTAATGGAGGTGGAGGAGGGAAGGCTCATTGATGGAGGTGGTGGGAAGGAAGGCTTGTTGATTGAGGTGGGGGGAGGAAAGGCTCGTTGATGGAGGTGGGGGGAGGAAAGGCTCGTTGATGGAGGTGGGGGGAGGGAAGGCTCGTTGATGGAGGTGGGGGAAGGGAATGTTCATTGATGGAGGTGAGGGAGGGAATGTTCATTGATGGAGGTGAGGGAGGGAAGGCTCGTTGACGGAGGTGGGGGAGGGAAGGCTCGTTGACGGAGGTGGGGGAGGGATGGCTCGTTGATGGAGGTGGGGGAGGGAAGGCTTATTAATGGAGGTGGGGGAGGGAAGGTTCATTGATGGAGGTGGTGGGAAGGCTCGTTGATGGAGGTGGAAGGGGGAAGGCTCGTTGATGGAGGTGGAAAGCGCCTACAATGGGCACGTGAGCATCAGAACTGGACCACGGAGCAATGGAGGAAGGTGGCCTTGTCTGATGAATTCAATAATGGTTCGAGGAACACAACCATGAGATTGAGGTGTTGACTTGGCCTCCAAATTCTCCATATCTCAGTCCAGTCGAGCATCTGTAGGATGTGCTGAAAAAACAAGTCCCGATCCATCAATGAGCCTTCAGCCCCACTCAACATTAGGTTATGGCTAATCGCCGTGTTGATTGTGAGCTCGGAGTCAGGTGAAGTGTCCTCGTACGATGATGACGGATTTTGGAGCGGCGTGGCGATGCTCCGGGGGGGGGGGGGTTATCCGCTGTTTTTTGGCGGCCTGCTCTTAGCTCTGCGTTTTTGGTAATCCGGCTAATCAGGCGTTCGTATCCTCGGCCATCCCAGCTGTGCGCGGTAATCCAGGTACAGACACCGGCACTTCCTCTCCCGCCTCGTCTTTCCATTGCAGCTTGGGGGGGGGGTTAAGTGATTTTGTTTATGAGCGGTCGCAGATGATGAGCCCCTGGCGGGGCTCCAGGCCCGGCCCGGCTCCTGCCAGAAGTCGCCTTTTGCCAAAAGCTTTTTATTTACGTGAGCCGTTCCATTGACATTGTGCACTCATTCGTCTGACGGATCTCTGGTTGTGACAAGAGTTTGGCCCGAGTCAGGAATGCCGCGTTCCTGATGGATCTCACCTGGAATGATGGATTCCTGGCATGCTCGGCAATCCTGAGGGTCTGTGATGGTGGAATGTCGTTTTTTGAGGAGGAGATCAGACACTCCAGTGATGGCGCCGCGCCATGTGACGGATCATAAATACATTGATCTTCAGTGGAGGATCTCACCCAAACCCCTCAGATCTGTAATAACACCCCGTAAAGCCCATGTTACACCCCACACATTCCAACTATGTTATGTCCTCTTTGTACGACATCATCCGAGACAGCAACGCGTTTGTAGGCAGCGTTTTTGGGCTTTGGCGGTTTTTTTTTTTATTAGCCAATAGAGAAAACTATTAACCGTTACATAATTTGTTGGTCGGTATTTCAGCTTTTTTAGCTTTTCCATTAGCTTTTATTTCTTCTTTTATTATTATTATTCATTTATTATAATGTTTTTTTCGTCCTGATAAGGGGTTCGAGTACAGTTTTTAGGTTGGCGCTAGGATTAGGAGTTGGGGGGGTTATTTATTATTATTTTATTCATTTATTTTTTATTATTATTATTTATTATTATATGAATAATAATAAATAAATGTGAAATAAATACACAAATAAATAAAAAATACATTATTATTCTGAAGGTCCAGGGTCTGGACCTTCAGACCCTCCATGCTGTAAACGGCGGCTCCCACGCGCATGCGCAGGAGTGACGTCATCGCGCACCCAGCTGCTCATGTAGCCGGAGGTCACGAACCCAAAAGGAAGACCTGTCGGTGGTGACAGCACGGCACTGGGGGGGCTTTGTTCTTAAGTATGTTTCTCATAATGTGCTAGTATCTGATGTATACTAGCACATTATGACATTGCCTTTCGGGGAATTTTTATTGTGGTTTACTACCGCTTTTAAGGCGGCCATGAATGCAGTGCTGGCACAAGGTCATCCAGAGCCATCCAGGGCAAAGAAGCCAAACTGCCCAATCCCATTGTGCCCAGGGCATGCGCCCCTCCCACCCACCCCTTGCCCCCGACCCTGCATTGTCGGCTGGTTCAGCACCAGACCAGTAGAGATTTGATCCATCTATGGGCAGGCTGATCGGCTGATTGGGTACACCCAGCATGTTGGATTTTTAGCATGCGGTTATTGGCAGCGGCTTTACCCGCTAGCAGCAATCACCACGTTCTCCCTGCCGGGACGGCTCCCCTTGGCCCTCTGCTGGAAGAAAATAATAGCTCTGTGCCGTGGTGTATTTGGGTTTTGTGCTGCCCTGGGCCTGACCAAACTCATGCAACCCCTAATTTAAATATGGCCCACCTCTTTATGTCAAGGCCACAACCCTTCCTGTTTAAGACCCGCCCTGCCAATTGTAAATCACACCCCTTCCTGTTTAAGACCCGCCCTGCCAATTGTAAATCACACCACTTCCTGTTCAAGACCCGCCCTGCCAATTGTAAATCACACCCCTTCCTGTTCAAGACCCGCCCTGCCAATTGTAAATCACACCCCTTCCTGTTCAAGACCCGCCCTGCCAATTGTAAATCACACCCCTTCCTGTTCAAGACCCGCCCTGCCAATTGTAAATCACACCCCTTCCTGTTCAAGACCCGCCCTGCCAATTGTAAATCACACCCCTTCCTGTTCAAGACCCGCCCTGCCAATTGTAAATCACACCCCTTCCTGTTCAGGACCCGGCCTGACAATTGTAAATCACACCCCTTCCTGTTTAAGACCCGCCCTGCCAATTGTAAATCACACCCCTTCCTGTTTAGGCTCCACCTTTTTCCTCTTAGAGCTCCGCTCGTCCTCCACTAATTTCCACTCTCCAAATGTCGAGCCGGCGAGTGGAAGTTTTGAGGGCTCTTTATATATTCTTGATTGATTTTTAGTTTAATTAAACACTAAAAAATGTAACACAAGCCGGCGGGAATCTTTCCTTGAGGGAGCCGGGAGGATGTTGTTTTTTTTTTTTTTTTTCTTTTGTGTGCGGGGGGGGGGGGCTGCTTTTTAGCCGCCTCCTGCAAAGTGCCGCCCTAGGCCTGGGCCAAGATACAGTGCTGGGCCTCTGCGGGTGGGATTCTCCCATCAATGCTGACTGTGTTGATGGGGGGGGGGGGATCGCGCGACTTTGCAGGAAAGAAATAATCGCATAATGGCCGGGTTTAGTTATTTGCAGAAACGGGGCTTAGGAAAGTTTTTGTGCTGGGAAATCCTCCTCTGTACTGCCCTTGTCTGAAATCTGTGTTGGATTCTGTGTATTATTGAGGAGTTGAGCTGCTTGTGGATGATGTCAGGTCAGCAGGTGACCGTACTGTCCAAAAAGGCCGGGGTCTAAGGAGGTGTGTCCATGGATAAAGCGGCGTTTGAAACAGGACAGGCGGTACACACAGCTCCCTCCAAGGCTGCTTATCGATATAAATCTGATAAAAACGCTGTTCACATGAAGGAACTTGGAGCAATGAAAACCCACCAGATATCCAGGAGGACGAGTTCAGTGCCAGCAGCGTCATCTGGTGATTGAAGTCAATGGGAGGCGATTTTGCATTGCAGTCGGTAGGGGGCGTTTTTTGCATTGAAGCCAAAGATGCGCGATTTTGCATTGAAGTCAATGGGATGTGGTTTTGCATAGCAGTCAGTAGGGGCGTTTTTGCATTGAAGTCAATGGGACGTGGTTTTATATTGACGTCAGTGGGACGCGGTTTTCTATTGACGCCAATGGGATGCGGTTTTCTATTGACGTCAATGGGACATGATTTTGCATTGAATTCAAAGGTACATGATTTTCTATTGACGTCAGTGGGATGCGATTTTGCATTGAAGTCAATGGGACATAAATTTTCTATTGACGTCAATGGGACGTGCTTTTCTATTGACGTTAGTAGGATGTGATTTTGCATTGAAGTCAATGGGACGCAGCATGCCATTATCGGCACCTTTTTTTTTTTCTATTGGCAAAAATGATGCCCAGTACTTTTTGGCGGCGGATACATGGGTGCGTCCCTGGTAGTGACCCAAGTCTGTGCGTTGGCAGAGGCCATCAGGTAGATCCAGGGCGCTGATTATTGGGTGGTAATGGGATTGTGATGCGGGAGTCTCTGTAGGGGGGAGGGGGGAGGGGGGGGGGTGCAGATTCATGACCTGTACATGTCGGGGGAGGGGTGAGGACTGGCTCCGGGAGAGATCAGAAGACGCAGCCAGTGAAGGTGATAATGGGGTGATAATAGAACCGCTCACATTTCACTCGTATTCATTGGCTATTTACTAAGGATAGACGCCTCACATTTGGAGGGATAATCTGGAAATGATCGGACTTGTCACCAGGCGATAAATCTCTGACCACCTTCCCTTCATTGTCCATATTCCAGGAGCCTAAAAGAGGACCTTCAATGTCATCATCCAATCATAGATCAGTAAATGAAAAATCATCATTAACCCCTTCAATACCGGGCACTTCCACATATTCTGTTCTGTTATATTCTATTGTGTTCTATTATACTTTATTCAGTTCTGTTCTATTATATTATATTCTGTTCTATTATACTCTGTTCTGTTCTGTTCTGTTCTGTTCTGTTCTGTTCTGTTCTGTTATGTTATGTTCTATTCAATTCTATTATAGTCTGTTCTGTTATATTCTGTTCTGTTATATTCTGTTCTGTTATATTCTGTTCTGTTCTGTTATATTCTGTTCTGTTCTATTATATTCTGTTCTGTTATATTCTGTTCTGTTATATTCTGTTCTGTTCTATTATATTATGTTCTATTATATTCTGTTCTGTTCTATTATATTCTGTTCTGTTCTATTATATTCTGTTCTATTATATTCTGTTCTGTTATATTCTGTTCTGTTCTATTATATTCTGTTCTGTTCTATTATATTCTGTTCTATTATATTCTGTTCTGTTATATTCTGTTCTGTTCTATTATATTCTGTTCTATTATATTCTGTTCTATTATATTCTGTTCTGTTATATTCTGTTCTGTTCTATTATATTCTGTTCTGTTCTGTTCTGTTATGTTATGTTATGTTCTATTATATTCTGTTCTGTTCTATTATACTCTGTTCTGTTCTGTTCTGTTCTGTTATGTTATGTTATGTTCTATTCTATTATATTCTGTTCTGTTCTGTTCTGTTCGGTTCTGTTCTATTATATTCTGTTCTGTTCTGTTCGGTTCTGTTCTATTATATTCTGTTCTATTATATTCTGTTCTATTATATTCTGTTCTGTTCTGTTATGTTATGTTATGTTATGTTATGTTATGTTCTGTTCTGTTCTGTTCTGTTCTGTTATATTCTGTTCTGTTATATTCTGTTCTGTTCTGTTCTGTTCTATTATATTCTGTTCTTTTATACTCTGTTCTGTTCTGTTCTGTTCTATTCTGTTATATTCTGTTCTGTTATATTATATTCTGTTCTATTATATTCTGTTCTTTTATACTCCTGTTCTGTTCTGTTCTGTTCTGTTATATTCTGTTCTGTTCTGTTATATTCTGTTCTGTTCTATTATATTCTGTTATATTCTATTCTATTATATTCTGTTCTGTTCTATTCTATTCTGTTATATTCTATTCTATTATATTCTGTTCTGTTCTATTCTGTTCTATTCTATTCTATTCTGTTCTGTTCTGTTCTGTTATATTCTATTCTGTTCTGTTCTATTATATTCTGTTCTATTCTGTTCTGTTATATTCTATTCTGTTCTGTTCTATTATATTCTGTTCTATTATACTCTATTCTGTTCTGTTCTATTATATTCTGTTATATTCTATTCTATTATACTCTATTCTATTCTTTTCTGTTCTATTCTGTTCTCTTCCGGATCTTCTTTAATAGGGTCCAATCAGCTCTGTGGTTGGCGAACTGTTTGAGGCAAAGTTCCTGTTTAATAATTGACTAGCGGCGCGCACAGGTGCACTGACGTTGTTTTGTTGTGGCAGGTCTGAAGCTGGGGATGGAGCGGGACGCCTATGTCATGATCGCGGAGAAAGGCGAGAAGCTTTATCACATGGTCAGCAAGAAATCCAACCTCATCAAGGACCGGAGGAGGAAATTCAGCACCGTCTCCAAATGCTTCCATGGAAAGTAAGTAGAAAAGATCCATTCATGGCGCTGACCTGAAAAGCTCCGCCGAGTCGCGGGCCGCATACATAATGAGCCCGCCGCTGACAGGGCGCCCCATTCACCGCTTTGAAGGCCCGGCGTGAATCGATGCTCTTCAGACCTCCGGAGACAATCTACAAAGAGAGGCAAAAAAAAAAAGTTCCCACTTATCAGCCGCAGCGAATCCAAATCCTCCCCGCGGCCAAAAATAGAAGAGCGATGACCTAGTCTGCCCGCCGCTCCGTCCTGCGCAGTCCGAGGTCCTCCTTTGTTACGTGACCCCCAAATATATCCTTCAATAGATGGATAGAGGAGCTTTCATGGCATTCAATAGCTGAAGCTACTGTTCTGGAGGAAGATATTTCCCATTACACAGCCAACTTCCTGTCCAAAGAAGAAGGTTCTTCACATCCACCATCCCTGTGCTGAGTTCCCAGGTCTGTACACCCGCTGTGCCCATTATGAGGGGTTCCACCATCCCTGTGCTGAGTTCCCGGGTCTGTACACCCGCTGTGCTCATTATGAGGGGTTCTCACCATCCCTGTGCTGAGTTCCCTGGTCAATACACCCGCTGTGCCCATTATGAGGGGTTCTCACCATCCCTGTGCTGAGTTCCCGGGTCTGTACACCCGCTGTGCCCATTATCAGGGGTTCTCACCATCCCTGTGCTGAGTTCCCGGGTCTGTACACCCGCTGTGCCCATTATGAGGGGTTCCCACCATCCCTGTGCTGAGTTCCCGGGTCTGTACACCCGCTGTGCCCATTATGAGAGGTTCTCACCATCCCTGTGCTGAGTTCCCGGGTCTGTACACCCGCTGTGCCCATTATGAGGGGCTCCCACCATCCCTGTGCTGAGTTCCCGGGTCTGTACACCCGCTGTGCTCATTATGAGGGGTTCTCACCATCCCTGTGCCGAGTTCCCGGGTCTGTACACCCGCTGTGCCCATTATGAGGGGCTCCCACCATCCCTGTGCTGAGTTCCCGGGTCTGTACACCCGCTGTGCCCATTATGAGGGGCTCCCACCATCCCTGTGCTGAGTTCCCGGGTCTGTACACCCGCTGTGCCCATTATGAGGGGCTCCCACCATCCCTGTGCTGAGTTCCCGGGTCTGTACACCCGCTGTGCCCATTATGAGGGGTTCTCACCATCCCTGTGCTGAGTTCCCGGGTCTGTACACCCGCTGTGCCCATTATGAGGGGTTCCCACCATCCCTGTGCTGAGTTCCCGGGTCTGTACACCTGCTGTGCCCATTATGAGGGGTTCTCACCATCCCTGTGCTGAGTTCCCGGGTCTGTACACCCGCTGTGCCCATTATGAGGGGTTCCCACCATCCCTGTGCTGAGTTCCCAGGTCTGTACACCCGCTGTGCTCATTATGAGAGGTTCCCACCATCCCTGTGCTGAGTTCCCAGGTCTGTACACCCGCTGTGCCCATTATGAGGGGTTCCCACCATCCCTGTGCTGAGTTCCCGGGTCTGTACACCCACTGTGCCCATTATGAGGGGTTCTCACCATCCTGGATGGATTTGTATTCATTTTATGGTGCTGGGATATGTAGTACCCCTCAGGAAGCTTAATCCTTGGAGTGTCCAGCAGAGAGGGGCTCCATTCACAGGACACTTTTCCTCACACAGATAATTATCCTGACACCGACAATCATGACACGCAGCTCCCCATCTGGCTTTTTGTAGGAAAAATTCTATTTGAGGGTTGCCGTCTCTTTAAGCCTGCGGTTTGCCGGGTTCTGCGCTGGCGCGGTATGATACGGCTGGAGATTTGCCGTCATGCTGTAAACACATTTACTGGACGTTGTTTCTTATTCAGCACAAGCAGCACGCCGAGTTAAAAGGGATCTTTCATTTTAATAATGGCAGGAAGCGGCTTCCCATGAAATGGATTTTCCTCACACGGAGAAGGGGGGGGGGGGAATATTTCGTCTCGGCTAATTATAAATGGGAATGGGACGACGTTTGATGCTGAGTATTAGAGCCCACTCAGTACTGGAGCCATCCTTCGCTCCGCTTTATATCCGATGTGCTGTGACAGAGCGTGTGACAGCGCCGAATGGTGTCCTGATATCTGTGACGACGGAGAATCGTTGTGTCATCAGACCAGAAGAAGAGACAACACCAGACCTGGAGGAGCCATTCATTGACACCAACAATGACACCTCCCTCACCAAACCAGTTCTGCTGCATAGATTAGAACATGGACACACCAACCGCAATTGTCTAGTATGGCGGAACGAAGAACAGTTCTCCATCAATTTACCCCAAGAATATAAGACTCCAGGGACCATCCCAGTACCCAACCGAAACCTTTTCATCAATGACAAGAGAACTTCCACCCTATCACTCCACCATCTTTACTCTAAACGAGAGAACTTCCACCCTATACACTACCATCTTTACTTTAGACCACAGAACTTCCACTTTATCGATCCACCATCTTTACTGTAGACAAGAGAGCTTCCACCCTATCACTCCACCATCTTTACTCTAGACTAGAACTTCCACCCTATCACTCTACCATCTTTACTCTAGATGAGAGAACTTCCACTCTATCACCCCACCATCTTTACTCTAAACGAGAGAACTTCCACCCTATACACTACCATCTTTACTTTAGACCACAGAACTTCCACTTTATCAATCCACCATCTTTACTGTAGACAAGAGAGCTTCCACCCTATCACTCCACCATCTTTACTCTAGACTAGAACTTCCACCCTATCACTCTACAATCTTTACTATAGACTAGAACTTCCACCCTATCACTCCACCAACTTTACTCTAGATTAGAACTTCCACCCTATCAATCCACCATCTTTACTCTACTCTAAACAAGAGAACTTCCACCTTATCACTCCGCCATCTTTACCCTAGAGAAGAGAACTTCCACCCTATCACTCCACTATCTTTACTCAAGAGACAAGAGAAATTCCACCCCATCAGTCTACCCCCTTTACTCTTGAGAGAACTTCCACCCTATCACTCCACCATCTTTGCTGTAGACAAGAGAAATTCTACCCTATCATTCCATATCCCTCCACCATCTCTACTCTATCCCTCCACCATCTCTACTCTAGACAAGATAACCTCCACCGTATTACTCCACTATCCTTACTCTAGACGAGAGAACTTCCACCCTATCACTCCACCATTTTTAATCTAGAAGAGAGAACTTCCACTCTTTCCCTCCACCATCTCGACTCTAGACAAGATAACCACCACCCTATTACTCCACCATCTTTACTCTAGACGAGAGAACTTCTACCCTATCACTCCACCACCTTTACTGTAGACAAGAGAACCTCTACCCCATCATTCCACCCTCTTTACCCTAGATGAGAGAACTTCCACTCTATCCCTCCGCCATCTCGACTCTAGACAAGAAACCCACCACCCTATTACTCCACCATCTTTACTCTAGACAAGAGAATTTCCACTCTATCACTCCACTGTCTTAAAACAAGAGAACTTCCCTTAATGGGCCCCTGCTGTGTAGTAATATGCTGGGCACCTGATTTATAGGATATGATTGGCACCTGATTTATAGGATATGATGGGCCCCTAATCTGTAGTAATATGATGGGCACCTGATGTATAGAATATGATGGGCTCCTGATGTTTAGTATATGCTAGGCACCTGATTTATAGGATTTGATGGCCCCCTAAGGTGTAGGACATGAGGGGCCCCGAGGGTGATACATAAGGTACATACATGTTCCTCACATATAATGTAGTAATCCACATGAAATAAAACGTAGCTATTATGCATGGGTCGAATCCTGGGAAATAGTGAAACCACAAACGAAGCCTGTTCATCTTTGCTAAGGGGATCAAAAAGTCCTCCAGAGCCACATATGGTTCACAGGCAACTGGAGGAGGGGGGCCAGAGCTGGGATGTTTGTTCATAAACATTACAGATGCGAATGTTCACAGTCCTTTTACTGATGAGGCAGAACAATTTCTGGATTTGTATCAGAGAATTAAGATCCTTTTATCTTCAGTGAATGGGTGGCACAGTAAATTGTCACCATTTCTTATTCTGTCCCAATAGAAAGCCGACATTAATATATCCTATATGCATAAGTCACCAATAGGAAGATACAACCACCGCTCCATTGTAGGTCATAGCAAGCCTATGTAATATGGGCCCTGTAACCTTTTGGGCCTCGGGTCCTACACATCCACTCTGGTCATGTCCCAACATTATACTTTATCAACATTATTAGTCTTATGAGGGAATACAAAATATTTCCTGCCTTTAACAAGTCACGTTCTGTCTCTCTGCAGTGAACTGGTATCCTGGTTGATGGAGAACGGAGAGATCAGCAAGCCGGAGGAAGGGGTCAACCTGGGCCAGGCTCTGCTGGAGAACGGCATCATCCACCATGGTGAGATCCCCTGGACTATACATCCCAATGTTCTGTCTTCTGACTGATCAGCATGTGCATTAACAGAGATATAATCGATCGTCAATAGATCAAAAGCCAATTATTATTTTTTTTTTTTTATTCTGGATGAACCCTACCCAGGGGCTCCCCATACATACACACACGGCTTTCTCTCACTTCTTCTGCTGGCTGCATGAAAGAAAATCATTAGAGTTCTCTATCCACATTATACAGTATGGGTGGTGGCAGGGCTGGCCCAAGACATTGTGCTGCCTGGGCCCAAGAATTAAATGCTGCCCCCCCCCCCCCCCAAAAAAAAAAAAAATCCCACCCACCAAAAGGCCCCCACATCCATTATTTTATATCACGATAATTTAAAAATAAAAATTAAATTCATCAGGAAGTCAGATTTACATGCAACAGCACCTTGTCTATATGCAAATTTATATGACATACCATTATGTTCAATTCCAAGGGGCTTGCTATGGTAGTACATGGACAGTCTAGGGCAGTACATAGACAGGCTAGGGCAGTACAGGGACAGGCTAGGGTAGTATATAGACAGGCTAGGGTAGTATATAGACAGACTAGGGTAGTATATAGACAGACTAGGGTAGTATAGGGGTAGTATATAGACAGACTTGGGTAGTATAGGGGCAGACTAGGGTAGTATATAGACAGGCTAGGGTAGTATATAGACAGACTAGGGTAGTATATAGACAGACTAGGGTAGTATAGGGGTAGTATATAGACAGACTTGGGTAGTATAGGGGCAGACTAGGGTAGTATATAGACAGGCTAGGGTAGTATATAGACAGACTAGGGTAGTATAGGGGCAGACCAGGGTAGTATATAGACAGACAAGGGTAGTACATAGACAGACTAGGGTAGTATAGGGGCAGACCAGGGTAGTATATAGACAGACAAGGGTAGTACATAGACAGACTAGGGTAGTATAGGGGCAGACCAGGGTAGTATATAGACAAACAAGGGTAGTACATAGACAGGCTAGGGTAGTATAAAGACAAACAAGGGTAGTACATAGACAGTCTAGGGTAGTAGAGGGGAAGACTAGGGTAGTATATAGACAGGCTAGGGTAGTATAGGGGCAGGCTAGGGTAGTATATAGACAGGTTATAGTAGTATATAGACAGGCTAGGGTAGTATAGGGGCAGGCTAGGGTAGTATATAGACAGGTTATAGTAGTATATAGACAGGCTAGGGTAGTATAGGGGCAGGCTAGGGTAGTATGTAGACAGGTTATAGTAGTATATAGACAGGCTAGGGTAGTATAGGGGCAGGCTAGGGTAGTATGTAGACAGGTTATAGTAGTATATAGACAGGCTAGGGTAGTATAGGGGCAGGCTAGGGTAGTATATAGACAGGTTATAGTAGTATATAGACAGGCTAGTGCAGTAAATGGACAGGCTAGGGCAGTATAAGAGCAGACTGGGGTAGTATAGGGGTGGGCTAGGGTAGTATAGGGCAGGCAAAGCGGCCCAGGGGCAGTTGTCATCATGACGCACAAAACTGCTGAAAAAAAAATCCTGGTTGTTAATTTGCTATGTAAATAGAAGAGAAGAGGAGGTGGCCGGGGGTTCAATTTGCTGCCCCTCTCAAAGTGCTGCCTGGGTCCTAGGACTAGGGAGAAGTGAGGAGCTGGATATGGATCCTCTACCAATAGACATGAAGTCTTTAAGCTGTCCATAGATGGACCAAATGGATTCCCCCATCCATACAGGAGAGGTGGATAGAGGAGTCCTGAACAAACACAACATTTCCAACAAGCCTGTTTATGAGAAGTCAATCATCAGGTCAACTTATCAGGAACGGGAACCACCATAGATCACCATATAGATAGATACAGTATGCCCAGCTTTAGTGGAGCCAAATGTCTTGGATCTCTATTGTTTGTGTCCATTGTCTGGTATGAGATGTCCTCGTTATCTGTCCTTGTTATCCTCCTGCGTGAGACGGCCATTGTAGACGAAGGAATTGTGTCCCCCCATACGATGGGTGATATCAGAGATATTCCTACTGTATAGAGACATAAACATAAATTCCTGGAGGAAGCTGGCTTTCGTCTAGACGAACGCTATAAATACAAACACGCGGCAATGTAAACATCCTTTAGCCGGAGGAAATCCTGACATCTTCTATTCACTGCATTTCCTCTCCTTATACACGGCGTGCATCCCATACATTGTAGACCATAGGGGTTGATTTACTAGAGATGGAGAGTGCAAAATCCGGCTCACTTCTGCACAGAAACCAATCGGCTTCCAAGCTCAGCTTGTTCAATTAACCTTTGGCGATAAAACCTGGAAGCTGATTGGCTTCTATGCAGAAGTGAGCCGGATTTTGCACTCTCCAGCTTCAATGAAATGAATGGTGGACATCTCCCTTCCCCCGTTACTATTGTAGTGCATCCCCTAAAAAGCCGCTGGTGAATTTAATCCCATTTCTCTTAGAGGAAGAACAAAAATCCGGATGGCCGCACTCCGATGAAATATAAATTCTTTATTAAATATCAATCCATACAGCAAGGATAACAGAAAAACCGCTAACGCGTTTCACACCGTCAAGCCAGGTGCTTACTCATAGCTAGTCTCTTAGAGGACTCACAGCCAGGCACACAGCATTTCCAGTATTCTTCCACTGGCTCCAAAGGACGGTCAAGGGGGGTGTCTTTTTGGGAGCATGGAGAGGGAGCATGGGATACCCCAAAAACTGCAGAACAGATCGAGTCGAGGACCCCTTAACTTATAACTGCATTTGTAAACCCCCCCACAAAAAAAACAGAGAATGCCCCCAGGATCTGTACACGGACGGTGACTACTACCCTCTCTAGAGGTTCAACGCTACACTTAGTCCCTACTCTTCAGCACTGGGGTCGTGTACTCACATAGCCACACAATCATTGGTTGCCTCCTGCCAATATCCACCAGGCTCTTTCTAGTGAGGGAGATGTAGAGTCTCACCACCAATAGTATAGCTGGAATCTTACCCACCAACTTCCTCCTGGCTCTCTAGAGTGAACTTCTCCAGACTCTACCTAACCCCCCCCCCCCCCCCCCGGCTCAAATGTGCAAATAGTCCCAACCCCCCCCCCCCCCCCCCCCAGCCAAGCCTAGCTGGGACCTCTGTGTGTCCCTGATGGCTTCCTCTTGAAACAGGAGCAGAGCCCCCCCCAGCACAGGGGTCTCTCCTTCAGGACTGGACCCAGGAACATTACACACTCCTGCTCAGGCCACAGACTATTTATGGGTTCTCTCACCACCTACTGGGTACACCTCCCCAGGGATTGGCTAGAGTTCCCATAAATATTCAGGCTGTCTGCTCTGTTCTTCCTCCCACTATACTTCTAGAATTCTCTAGACAGGGAGGAGAAAGTGAACAGCAGCCTGTGAAACACTGAGCAGCCCTAAATAATCAACCCCTTGCTCCATTGATTACAGAGGAGCTAACAAAGAGAACCAAGAGAACCAGATTCCTTATGTTAAGAGAAGGTGGGAGAGGTGTCCTGTAGTCCAGCAGAAGAGAATCGGGCAGGGCTGATACCACTGCTTGACTGCAAGAGCAGAAAATGTCAGTGGTTCCTGTCAGAAATCCAGTGAGCTCCCGACTTCCTGTAGTGAGCTGACAATGCTGCCTCTGCTGCGCTGCAGTCCCAAGCAGTGTAGTCAGTCCTGCCTAAGTTTCCATCTGCTGGACAACAGAACACCTCCCCCCTCTCATTATCTACGTAAAATGAAGTGTTTTGTAGTCCAGCAGAGGAGAACTCGGCAGGGCTGACAACACTGCAGTGCAGCGGAAGCAGCGTTGTCAGCTCACTACAGGAAGTCGGGAGCTCACTGGATATCTGGCAGGATCAGCTGACATTTTCTGCTCTTGCAGTCAACAGTGGTGTCAGCCCTGCCCGATTCTCTTCTGCTGGACTACAGGACACCTCTCCCGTCTCCTCTTGACATAAGGAGGAGGAGTTTAGTAGTCCAGCAGAAGAGTTCGGAGTCAGCATCGCTTGGGATTTCGGTGCTCTGTCGGTGTACACAGGGTCATAAAGGGGGGGGGGGATAAGATAATGTACTTTGCAAATGTGAAGATGTAAAAGGAGACCTGGTAGGGAGGGAATTGTAGATTGCCGTAACCCTTTTGCCCTGCTGCTCCATTAAAGATCTGGCCTGTTGGATCCACATGGAGTTGGATGTGATTGTATTGAGGGCTGAGTTCCGCTGTGATCGAAGGATTTTCCTCCCTCGTCAGCTGCTCAGTCTTGTGAAATCTATTGTGAAATGTCTCCGACTTCTCTGCTTGCTGCTTGTCGAGTAAATTATTTATCTGCACTGAGATGTTTTATCATCCAGTCGTCCCACTCATCCGCAGCAAGCGAGACGGCGCCCCCTACAGACCACAGACATTCATATATATATATCGTCCTTCATATATCTTGTATTTCCATCTCTCGCACTGTGTGTGTGTTATGTGTTCCCATACAGCTTACCTAAAAATAATTCCCAAAAAATGTCTTCACTTTGTAGTTGTTTCTTTAGAGCAGCTTTACACATAGGACTCTATAGGCAGCCTGGATTGTTCAGAATCATCTGCAGTGTGCTGATTTAGGGAGACTTCAGGGACAGACTGGACTGAAATGCATCAGCAATATCCAAACCACGAGACCTTTAACCCTTTGTTAGGACAGACATTCCTGTACATCTAGTGTACAACTGATAATGAGATCTGACAGCTCAGCACACACACACAGGGTTAATTATAGCAAATACACAACTGATGATGAGATCTGACAGCTCAGTACACACCAGGGGCGTTGCTGGGTCTACAAAAGATCTTGGGCTAGAGCCCATAGCAGCATAATAAAGAAAGTCATACGCTTGGGTGGGCATACACATGTGTATAATATACGTGTGTGTGTATATATCCCCAGAATGCCCCCCTTACATTAGGGTCCCCAGAGAGCCCCCCCTTAAATCAGGGTCCCCAGAGAGCCTCCCCTCCCCTTGGGGACCCCTGCAGAGACTCTGGGCTATAGCCCCAAAAGCCACCCCCTAGCGACGCCACTGGTACACACACAGGGTGAATTATAGCAAATACACAACTGATAATGAGATCTGACAGCTCAGTACACACACAGGGTTAATAATAGCAAATACACAACTGATGATGAGATCTGACAGCTCAGCACACACACACAGGGTTAATTATAATAAATTGAACTCCCCAGCCCCCTCCTTGACTTTATATAGAAGGAGAAGGCTAGGTAGGATTTTTTTCACTTTTGGGGTTTTCAGAAAAAAAAACATGTAAAAAGGTAAGCAGCCATTTTTAAATGTGAATGTGAACAAATACATGTAAATATCTGAGTGCCGCCCTTTGTTCTCCGGGGGCTCCGCCCCTTTTATATCCACACTGCGTTCCAATCCCCTTCACATCCGATAAATCTGAAGTTTCCATCATTAAATGTTCATATCATATTCATTATTACTAACATTTATCTGATACAAGGAAATACATGCTTTACGTGGACAGGTCCTTTAAATGTATAAGGTGGAGAGGTGAGGACATTGTTGTAAATCTTGTATATAATATTCGGTAGAGCAGGACATAGTTACCCCCCCTCCCCCATTTATTTCTAGCTGTGTGTGTCCCATCGGGGAGATTTCCCCTCACTTCCTGTCCTGTAGATGCAACAGGAGGCAAAATAAGAAATCTCTTTTATATGGTTGTCACAGTTGGTACTTTGTAACCTGTACAGGAAATGATACATCCAGTAATATCTCTTCAAGTTGTAACATTGTCACAGTGTGGTATGGAGTCATTGCCCGTAGAGTCATTGCCCGTAGAGTCATTGCCCGTAGAGTCATTGCCCGTAGAGTCATTGCCCGTAGAGTCATTGCCCGTAGAGTCATTACCCGTAGAGTCATTACCCGTAGAGACATTACCTGTAGAGTCATTACCTGTAGAGTCATTACCTGTAGTCATTACCTGTAGAGTCATTGCCTGTAGTTATTACCCGTAGAGTCATTACCTGTAGAGTCATTACCTGTAGTCATTACCTGTAGAGTCATTGCCTGTAGTTATTACCTGTAGAGTCATTACCTGTAGAGTCATTACCTGTAGAGTCATTACCTGTAGTCATTGCCTGTATAGTCACTGACTGTAGTCATTACATGTAGTCATTACCTAAAGTAAAGAGTCAATACCCTTGGAGTCATTAGCAATAGATTCAGTACCTGTGGTATCATTACCTATAGAGTTATTACTCATGGGGTCATTACGTGTGGATTGTGCCTGTGGGACCATTACCTATGGAGTCATTACCTAAAGAGACATTAACTAGAGAGTTATTATTTTTATTATCTGAGTCATTACCATTAATGATAGAGTCACTGCCTATGGTGTTCTTACCTGTGGAGTTATTACTGTGCAATCATTACCTATAGAGTCATTACCTGTTGGGCCATTACTCGTGGGGTCATTACCTGTAGAGTCATTACCTGTGGACTGTACCTGTGGGGTCATTACCTATATAGTCTTTACCTAGAGAGTCATTGTATGTAGAGTCATTACTTGTGGAGTCAATACCTGGTGGGTCATGGCTTGTAGAGTCATTACCTGTGGACTGTATCTGTGGGGTCAGTGCATGTGGAGTCATTACCTGTTGGGTAATTACCTGTAGAGCCATTACCTGTAGACTGTACCAGTGGGGTCATTACCTGAAGAGTCATTACTTGTGGGGTCATTACCTGTAGAGTCATTAACTGTGGGCTCATTGCCTGTGGATTCATTACCCGTGGACTCATTACCTGTGTACTGTACCTGTGGGGTCATTACCTGTGAAGTCATTACCTGTAGATCCATTACCTCAGGTCGATCCCCATCATTAATCAATCTCTGGTTTCCTCAGTTTCAGACAAGCACCAATTTAAAAACGAGCAAGTTCTCTATCGCTTCCGATACGACGATGGAACGTACAAAGCCAGAAGCGAGCTGGAGGACATCATGTCCAAGGTAAGACGCCATAATCTGCAGCCCAGTTCCACCCCTAACCAATCTTTCATCATGCTTTATTGATCCATACATCCGTCCATCATATATCATTCATAGGTGGAGTTGGCAGATGAGAAGCTCTGAGGTGAGACCTTCCTGTTCCCGCACAGATTGGGGTGTTCCTGCTCCTTTGATCTTCTCAATGATCCATCAGGCAGGGTGGGACCTCTGGAAATGTGTGTGGAGCAGAGGACTCCCCAGGGATCTCCCCACTCTGGTTACATCCCCAGCATGTACCACACACTGGTTCTGCATGGAGAACCTCTGTAACATTTCCCACAATGCATGGCATGTGGCGGGTCAATATTTATGGTTCTCGGTGTTGGTCATGCTGCCATTAGCTAATTGGACTGAGTGCTCCAGTAGATTGGGATGTACAGATGTGACCAGGTGCTGACGTGTCACCACCAGTAATCCCCTCCCCCTCCCATCCCCCCAATGTTTATCTGATCATTTTATGTGGCTTCATCTCAATTATTGCCTCGATGTGTTGAAATCCATCCATCAGATGACTCACAGATAGCCGACGTGTACTGCGCCACGGCTCCTGTTGTGTTTTATGGAATAAGCCCCATTGTGTGTTCTCAGCTGTTCTCATTCTAAATCATTAATCCGCTATTTTTCCTCTTCATTTCCCAGGGTGTCCGACTCTACTGCCGCCTGCACAGCCTGCTAACGCCAGTTGTCAAGTAAGTGCGCAAAAAAGACGCGTCCCGCGGTTCTGTATGGTAGATGAGTGCAAGTTTATAATGGATGCATGAGCCGAGGCCGCCCTCTGTGTAATGTGTGTGCAGGATAATCCATATCTTAAAGCTGATCTCCGGGATAATAAATACAATCATCATGTCTATTCTTCCTCTTAAGTCTTGAAGTGCGAACATTAGCATATAAGCACTTAATATTGCCATTTATCCATCAGTAAAACATATCATCATTTTTCTTCATCAGTGTACTTTGTGTATTTCTTCCAGATCTGTGCAGTAATCCAGTGTGAGACTTCCTGTAATAAAGACACCCCACTGCTGCTCTCTCTCCTTCTGCAGGGTAAATGGTCTTGTCTCCGTCCCCCCCTGTAGTTTTCTGAAGGCAGCCTGTAGTGGGTGGGGCCTACTGGGCCCCTCCCACGGCTCTGCTCCCTATGTACAGCACAGTGATGATGTCACTACTGCTTTTACAAGGTAATATCTGGGTTTTTGCAGGCATTTGGTGCGCACAAAGTAGATTTCTTTCCTTTGCTGTTATTGAGGAATAGGTTGACATAAAAAGTTTGTGTGCCCCGGAGTTCAGCTTTAAGACTTATCCTGGAGAAACACCGGGTAGGTGTTCGTCAATTACCCATTGACTTGAATGTGTGGAAATGGGGGTGACGGTCGGTGCAGAGATAGTCCAAAGCAGCTCTATGATGAGGTATTAGCTGTGAGAGTGTCCCCAGGTCTCAGTGGGTGCTCAGCCCTTGTTAGGAAGGCGGGGACAGAATGACGTTCGATTTTAGGCTGAGAATGTGCGGCTGAGTGGAGGTCACCTCCCCAAACGTGAGATTTTCATTGATGATGGACATTACCCATAAGTTCTTGGTTCTTATTGCCAATGGTCAAAATACTTACGTTTTGGGGAGGTGACCCCACCTAATTAAGGTAAGTATTTGATACAATTTTTCCATCTTCTTGACCATTGGCCATAAGGACCAAGAACTGATGAGCAATGTCCATCATCAATGAAAAACTCACGTTTTGGGGAGGTGACCCCGCCTAATTAAGGTGAGTTTTTCATTGATGATGGACATTGCTCATCGGTTCTTGGTCCTTATGGCCAATGGTCAAGAAGATGGAAAAATTGTATCAAATACTTACCTTAATTAAGTGGGGTCACCTCCCCAAAATGTGAGCTTTTCATTGATGATGGACCTTACTCATCAGTTCTTAGTTATTATTGCCAATGGTCAAGAACATGGAAAAATTGTATCAAATACTTACCTTAATTAAGTGGTGTCACCTCCCCAAAACGTGAGTTTTTCATTGATGATGGACATTGCTCATCAGTTCTTGGTCCTTATGGCCAATGGTCAAGAAGATGGAAAAATTGTATCAAATACTTACCTTAATTAAGTGGTGTCACCTCCCCAAAACGTGAGTTTTTCATTGATGATGGACATTGCTCATCAGTTCTTGGTCCTTATGGCCAATGGTCAAGAAGATGGAAAAATTGTATCAAATACTTACCTTAATTAAGTGGGGTCACCTCCCCAAAACGTGAGCTTTTCATTGATGATGGACATTACCCATCAGTTCTTAGTTATTATTGCCAATGGTCAAGAAGATGGAACAATTGTATCAAATACTTACCTTAATTAAGTGGGGTCACCTCACCAAACGCGAGCTTTTCATTTACTGTTTGTAATTCTTTTGCACATTTTTTCCTGTTTTTTTTATTTACCAGTCCGTTTATTTCCTCCTATATTTTTTTACTTGAGCATCACAACCTTCATTTAAAATTTTAATAGTTTGAAAATTTTCAATTTTTTTAGCAAAATGGGATGACCAACAGGAAAGGTTAATGGGTATTTCTGGTGATCTTTTATGTTGGGGGCACACAGCTGAGGGCAGATTATGAGGGTGTATCCCCCTGAGCTCCCCCCCCCATTTGTTCAGGGTGGCTGAGACCGTACAGAGGAGCCGCCATTGTCATGATAAGAGGAGCCGCAGTGAGGTCATCTTATCAATCACAGTTACCATAATCCGATCAGTCAGGAAAATTCTGACCTGACGGAGATAAATCTGGATAACAGGATAAGACCACCACAAAGTCAGGGTTCTGTGTCGGCAAAGTTACAACATGATAATCACTGTTCTATGATAAGTGAGGGCATTAGTAAACTGACTCCTGAAGGCGAATTCCGTATAAACCTTTCTATCTACATCTAGTGTGACCGCGCTGGAAGCATGTAGCAATGTAAAGAGTCTTCCTATTCATTAATAATTAATAACGATGAATGACTTTGTACATTACAAAGAGAAGAAAATGAGTGGAAACATTTCTTGTGACACCATTTTGGATACTATATCAGGAGATTTGCAGTTACAGCGCTCCAAATACGCATTTCACGTGTTTATTGATAGAACAAGGTCACGTTAAGGCTGAGACGCCTGACATTTGAGGACATCAGAGGGTCCCTTCATCAAAGTGAGTTAGTCTTCAAGGTGACATAGACTTCAGGGCAGTGGCGGAGTGTCCTCTACGGGCGCCGCTCCCTCTGTCATGTCACACCCCCCCCATTTGAGCAATGGATAGATTCATGCATGGCATGAATCTATCCATGGCTGCCGCTGCCATCCCTATTCAGGCGTCCAGCCCATTTCCGGACGCCGGGCGCCTAAATTCCAGGGGCGGGGGGTGTTTTTTTGAAGCACCTGATTAGAGCCATAGACTCAAAAAAAGGTGGACTTGGAGCGCAGAGCTTTGCACTCGCAGTCCACCCAGATGTGTTAGAAAAGCAAATTAATATTTGCTTTTCTAACACTGAACTGCCTCCCTGCCAATCAGGTAGTGTGGATCTGATACCCGTCGCCTGACTGGCTGAAGGCACAGGTGCCCCTATTTGACGCCTAGCAGAACAAAAAGAGATGCATGGAGGACAGCATGGAGGACTAAGGAGCCGTCCCACAGCTCGCCGCTGTCACCCGCTGCCTGACCCACAACCAAGATGGGGTAAGTGCCGGGCAGGTGGGAGGCACAGTGGCAGCATTTGTTGGGGAATAGTGGCGGCATTTGATGGGCACAAGTGGTGGCGTTTGCTGGGCACAAGTGGTTTTATTTGCTGGGCACAAGTGGCTGCATTTGATGGGCACAAGTGACTGCATATGATGGGCACAAGTGGCTGCATTCGATGGGGCACAAGTGACTGCATTTGATGGGCACAAGTGGCTGCATTTGATGGGCACAAGTGGCTGCATTTGATGGGCACAAGTGGCTGCATATGGGCACAAGTGGCTGCATATGATGGGCACAAGTGGCTGCATTTGATGGGTTGCATTTGATGGGCACAAGTGGCTGCATTTGATGGGGCACAGTGGGTACTTATGATGGGCACAAGTGGATGCATTTGGCGGGGCACAAGTGGCTGCAAATGATGGACACAAGTGGCTGCACATGATGGGCACAAGTGCTGCACATGATGGGCACAAGTGGCTGCTCATGATGGGCACAAGTGGCTGCACATGATGGGCACAAGTGGCTGCATTTGATGGCACAGTGGTTGCATTTGATGGCACAGTGGCTGCATTTGATGGCACAGTGGCTGCATTTGATGGCACAGTGGCTACATTTGATGGCACAGTGGCTGCATTTGATGGCACAGTGGCTACATTTGATGGCACAGTGGCTGCGATTGATGGGCACAATGGCTGCGATTGATGGGCACAGTGGCTGCGATTGATGGCACAGTGGCTGCATTTGATGGGCACAGTGAGGCTGCAATTGATGGGTTTCTTTTTTCAATATTTTTCACTTTGCGTGCCCCCCCAAGAAATTTGAGCACCAGCCACAACTGCTTCAGGGTGACCTAATCCTCAGGGCAACACAGTTCTCAAGGTGACATAATCCACAAGTTGACCTCGTTTCTTAAGGTGACATAATCCACAATTTGACATAGTCCTCGAGGTGATGAAGTCGACAAGTTGATGTAGTCCTCAAGATAATGAAGTCCACAGGTTTAGATAGTCCTCAAGTTGACATAATCCTAAAGGCAACATAGCTCTCCAGACGACATAGTCCACATGTTGACATGATCATCAAGGTGACATAATCCACAAGGTGCCATAGTCCTCAAGACAATATAATCCTGAAGGCAGCATATTTCTCAAGATGAGATGGTCCACAAGTTGACACGGTCCCCAAGGTGGCATAATCCCCAAGGTGACATAGTCCACAAGGTGGCATGGTCATCAAGGTGACATAGTCCACAAGTTGACATAGTCCACAAGTTGACATAGTCCTCGAGGTGCCATAGTCTTCAAGACAACATAATCCTGAAGGAAACATAGTCCTCACATTGACACAGTCCTTAAGGTGATAAAGTCCACAGGTTTGCATAGTTCTCAAGACAACACAATCCTGAAGGCAACATAGTCCTCAAAATGACATAGTCCACATGTTGACATAGTCTACAAGGTGACATAATCCACAGGTTTACATAGTCCTCAATGTGACATCCTGAAGGCAACATAGTCCTCAAGACAACATGTTGACCATGTTCTCAAGGTGATATTGTCCTCAAGCTGACAGTCCACCAGGTGACATGGTCATCAAGGTGACATAGTCCTCAAGGTGACATAGTCCACGAGGTGTCATAGTGAAAACTATGTTGACTTTGAGAAAGAGACCTTGCAAGGCCGGCTGTGACTTACATGATGCTTTTCTCACAATAAACAAGTGAAACGCATATTTGGAGTTCTGTGACTTTACATCCGCTGATACGGTATCTGGTGGCACTATCAGGTGCGGATGTGGACTTCCCAGCCATGCGAGGTGTATTTGGGTTCCAGACGGAGACCTTGCAGCAAATACTTGGTGACCTCACTGGAGGAGTCCATTGTAGCCAACTGCAATCCTTAACAGTCTAGTTGCACAAGAGCATTGACACCAGGAATTGTAGATTTGCTGCTATTTTAGTCTCTCACCAGAGACAAACATCACAACTATAGTTAGTCATTATTAGTTTTTGTTTTCTTTATTAAAAAAAAAAAAAACGTACAGCTGTGTGTGAGCTGGTTATGCTGCAGATTCCGTGCACTGCCTTGGAGTTCTACTTTAAATGTAAAATGCTCCCCCTGAATATAAGATCAGCATATTGGGTGTATAGGCCGACACCCAAGGAGAAAGAAGGCTGTAAAGAGGAGGTTCCTCCTGATCTCCGCTCCTATGGCCCTCAGCTCGGGGTGTTTTTATTACCAGTCCCATAGTGTTTGTGGTCTCAGCGTTGTATGAAAGAATAGACTTCCATCATTCATTGGTAATTGTCCTCACTAGAAGAGGGTGGACAGGGCCGGAGATGGACGGCCTCACCCCAGACCTCCACTAAACCCAGAGGAGCGGCCAGATCTCCCCCTGAGAATTCTTCACCCCCTCCTGTTCCTTTCATGTTCTGTTCTCCGCTATAAATCTTCTCCTTGTTTGTGTTCCCCTCTGTTAACTCATTATGGTTGTCTGCCTCGTATACATAACAACAGCTTCGGAGTACCCCCACAGGCACACTGTCTATAAAGCAGCACTTCTCAAACTTTTTACCTCAGAGGAGCCCTTAAAATAAATTTCAGGTCACAGGGAACTCCTGGGAGGGGGGGGGGGGCGATGGTTGTCCTGGGGTCCCAGCCCCAACCTTTGTCCTGCAGTAAATCAGATAGAGCCAATGGTGAAAGCTGTACACCAGCCTGTCACCCTACAAGGGAAGATGTATTGGAGGCAGTTGATGTCTGATAGGGCCAGTACAGATAATGCTGATGGGGCCACTTCTCAGTGCCTATTTTAAGTCAATTTCATTTGAAGGGCTGGGGGGGGGGGCAAAGCTTCTACTTTACCTAGGGCCCCATTCTGCCCTAATCCGTCTTTGGATTCCTTCTATCGGCTGTAAAGTATGATGGAATATTTTCTCTTCCTAGTAAAGACAGTGGACTCACCAAGGCTCTTCAAGTTGCAGTCCCTGAAAAATTCCTGCAGTAGTCCTATGCTCTGTCCCTGGAAATGGCCCTCGTTCTATCCATTGAAATGACCCTGGTTCTGTTCATGAAAATTGCCTTGATTCTGTCCCTGAAATAGGAACTGGTTCTATTATCCATGGATATGACTCTGGTTCTTTCCCTGGAAATTGTCCTGGTTCTGCCCTTGGAAATGGTCCCTGTTCTGTAAAAGAAAATGCTCCTGGTTCTGTCCCTGAAATGAGCCTGGTTCTAATGTCCATGGAAATGGCCCTGGTTCTGTCGTTGGAAATTGTCCTAGTTATGTCCATGGAAGCGGCGGTGGTTCTGTCAATGGAAGTGGCCCTGGTTAGGTCCATGGAATTGGCTCAGGTTGTGTCCATGGAACTGGCCCCAGTTGTGTCCATGGAAGTGGCCCTGGGTTCTGTCCACAGAAGTGGCCCCGGTTGTGTCCATGGAAGTGGCCCTGGGTTCTGTCCATGGAAGTAGCCCCGGGTTCTGTCCACGGAAGTGGCCCTTTGTTCTGTCCACGGAAGTGGCCCTGGGTTCTGTCAACGGAGGTGGCACTAGGTTCTGTCCATGGAGGTGGCCCTGGGTTCTGCCCACGGAAGTGGCCCTGGGTTCTGCCCACGGAAGTGGCCCTGGGTTCTGCCCACGGAAGTGGCCCTGGGTTCTGCCCACGGAAGTGGCCCTGGGTTCTGTCCACGGAAGTGGCCCTGGGTTCTGTCCACGGAAGTGGCCCTGGGTTCTGTCCACGGAAGTGGCCCTGGGTTCTGTCCACGGAAGTGGCCCTGGGTTATGTCCACGAAAGTGGCCCTGGGTTCTGTCCACGAAAGTGGCCCTGGGTTCTGTCCACGAAAGTGGCCCTGGGTTCTGTCCACGAAAGTGGCCCTGGGTTCTGTCCACGAAAGTGGCCCCGGTTTTGTCCATGGAATTGGCCCTGGTTCTGTCCATGGAATTGGCCCTGGTTCTGTCCATGGAATTGGCCTTGGTTCTGTCCATGGAATTGGCCTTGGTTCTGTCCATGGAATTGGCTTTGGTTCTGTCCATGGAAGTGGCCCTGGTTGTGTTCATGGAAGTGGCACTGGGTTCTGTCCACAGAAGTGGCTCTGGGTTCTGTCCACGGAAGTGGCCCTGGGTTCTGTCCACGGAAGTGGCCCTGGGTTCTGTCCACGGAAGTGGCCCTGGTTCTGTCCATGGAAGTGGCCCTGGTTCTGTCCATGGAAGTGGCCCTGGTTCTGTCCACGGAAGTGGCCCTGGGTTCTGTCCACGGAAGTGGCCCTGGGTTCTGTCCACGGAAGTGGCCCTGGGTTCTGTCCACGGAAGTGGCCCTGGGTTCTGTCCACGGAAGTGGCCCTGGGTTCTGTCCACGGAAGTGGCCCTGGGTTCTGTCCACGGAAGTGGCCCTGGGTTCTGTCCACAGAAGTGGCCCTGGGTTCTGTCCACGAAAGTGGCCCTGCTTCTGTCCATGGAATTGGCCCTGGTTCTGTCCATGGAATTGGCCTTGGTTCTGTCCATGGAATTGGCCTTGGTTCTGTCCATGGAATTGGCTTTGGTTCTGTCCATGTAAGTGGCCATGGTTCTGTCCATGGAATTGGCTCTGGTGGTGTCCATGGAAGTGGCCCTGGTTGTGTTCATGGAAGTGGCACTGGTTGTGTTCATGGAAGTGGCACTGGGTTCTGTCCACAGAAGTGGCTCTGGGTTCTGTCCACGGAAGTGGCCCTGGTTCTGTCCATGGAAGTGGCCCTGGTTCTGTCCACGGAAGTGGCCCTGGGTTCTGTCCACGGAAGTGGCCCTGGGTTCTGTCCACGGAAGTGGCCCTGGGTTCTGTCCACGGAAGTGGCCCTGGGTTCTGTCCACGGAAGTGGCCCTGGGTTCTGTCCACGGAAGTGGCCCCGGTTTTGTCCACGAAAGTGGCCCTGCTTCTGTCCATGGAATTGGCCCTGGTTCTGTCCATGGAATTGGCCTTGGTTCTGTCCATGGAATTGGCCTTGGTTCTGTCCATGGAATTGGCCTTGGTTCTGTCCATGGAATTGGCTTTGGTTCTGTCCATGTAAGTGGCCATGGTTCTGTCCATGGAATTGGCTCTGGTGGTGTCCATGGAAGTGGCCCTGGTTGTGTTCATGGAAGTGGCACTGGGTTCTGTCCACAGAAGTGGCTCTGGGTTCTGTCCACGGAAGTGGCCCTGGGTTCTGTCCACGGAAGTGGCCCTGGGTTCTGTCCACGGAAGTGGCCCTGGTTCTGTCCATGGAAGTGGCCCTGGTTCTGTCCATGGAAGTGGCCCTGGTTCTGTCCACGGAATTGGCCCTGGTTCTGTCCACGGAATTGGCTCTGGTTGTGTCCACGGAATTGGCCCTGGTTGTGTCCACGGAATTGGCCCTGGTTCTGTCCATGTAAGTGGCCCTGGTTCTGTCCATGTAAGTGGCCCTGGTTCTGTCCATGTAAGTGGCCCTGGTTCTGTCCATGTAAGTGGCCCTGGTTCTGTCCATGTAAGTGGCCCTGGTTCTGTTCATGGAATTGGCCCTGCTTCTGTCCATGGAATTGGCCCTGCTTCTGTCCATGGAATTGGCCCTGCTTCTGTCCATGGAATTGGCCCTGCTTCTGTCCATGGAATTGGCCCTGGTTCTGTCCATGTAAGTGGCCCTGGTTCTGTTCATGGAATTGGCCCTGCTTCTGTCCATGGAATTGGCCCTGCTTCTGTCCATGGAATTGGCCCTGCTTCTGTCCATGGAATTGGCCCTGGTTCTGTCCATGGAATTGGCCCTGGTTCTGTCCATGGAATTGGCCCTGGTTCTGTCCATGGAATTGGCCCTGGTTCTGTCCATGGAATTGGCCCTGGTTCTGTCCATGGAACTGGCTCTGGTTGTGTCTCTTGAAATGACCTGCTATCCACTAGTACCATAGACTCTCTGTTGCTCTGCACATTCTATTCCCATCATGTGTCAGTGAAGCGAGGGATCTGTATTATTGTCAAGATGTTCCGTATTTCATCTGGTATTGACCCTGATTGATGGTACATGTTGTATGACCTCCTTGGCGGTACGGTAAGGGATCTATTCGTTTCTATCCAGCAGACATGGTCTCTGGCTGGCCTGGACTGAGAGCCTCACTCATACATATTTTGTAGCCTGATGCCATTTGTCTTGTGTGTATATGATGTATCTGGTTTAGTAGTTGGGTGGGGGGGCATTTTTTACTAAACACTCCCAGGTAGGAAGATATTCGCATGGTGAAGAGTTCCCTTTTACATCCAGAGCCCTGCCAGCTCGTTTTTCCACTCAGTCCCAGAGCCAGCAGTGTGAACAAGGTGGCATCTGTCTGAGGTTTGGCCCCGTAACAGTTTTGCTTTAGAAGCAGAATTCCAGTGTTGACGCAGCGAGAGGTGCCAGTGTTTGATGATGACTCCAGCAGTCCTTCCAGTCAAAAACATGTTTCGGCAACTTCTCCCGTTCTATTTACATGAGCGCGGCCAGGGAGATCTGGGGTAAAACCACCTTGGGATGATGCCCATCAGATAAGACGTATTGTGTGAAGGGACTGTAGACTTGGCACAGCACGGTGTGGGGGCGGCCGTGAGAGCCGTGTACCGACATATCCCAAACTGACCTGCCACCTGCATTACTCTTATTTCTCTATCTCTGGACCTGGGGGATTATCCCGCACACATCCACCGCTGCCCACTTCCCGATCACAAATATTCGCTTACACTGTTCTTCTCAATGAGCAGTCGCTGCACAGTGTGCAAAGTTCAGCACGTCCGGCCAACCATTGCTGATTCTGCACACCGTACATTGAGTCATCCTGAATCTCAGGCCCTTCATCATCAGCTGGTTATTGGTCATGGGGAGAATTGGGAGGAGGTCCACCCATAATGATCACTATTGAGCATTTTTGTCTGCAGATACTCCATTTATAAACGTCTTGTTCTTTGTTCTTTCAGGTCCTTTCATTTCTGTTCAGTATCTGTGGACATATCTCTATCCCCCCTCATTTGGAGCATTCTTCCCACTGACCACCAATGTAAGGGACATTCTTCCCACTGACCACCAATGTAAGGGACATTCTTCCCACTGACCACCAATGTAAGGAACATTCTTCTCACTGATCACCAATGTAAGGAACATTCTTCTCACTGATCACCAATGTAAGGGACATTCTTCCCACTGACCACCAATGTAAGGGACATTCTTCCCACTGACCACCAATGTAAGGGACATTCTTCCCACTGACCACCAATGTAAGGGGCATTCTTCCAACTGATCCCCAATGTAAGGGACATTCTTCCCAATGACCACCAATGTAAGGAGCATTCTTCCCACCGACCACCAATGTAAGGAGCATTCTTCCCACCCACCACCAATGTAAGGAGCATTCTTCCCACCCACCACCAATGTAAGGAGCATTCTTCCCGCTGACCACCAATGTAAGGAGCATTCTTCCCACTGACCACCAATGTAGGGAGCATTCTTCCCACTGACCACCAATGTAAGGAGCATTCTTCCCACTGACCACCAATGTAGGGAGCATTCTTCCCACTGATCACCAATGTAAGGAGCATTCTTCCCACTGACCACCAATGTAGGGAGCATTCTTCCCACTGACCACCAATGTAAGGAGCATTCTTCTCACTGATCACCAATGTAAGGAACATTCTTCACACTGACCACCAATGTAAGGAACATTCTTCCCACTGACCACCAATGTAAGGAGCATTCTTCCCGCTGACCACCAATGTAAGGAGCATTCTTCCCGCTGACCACCAATGTAAGGAACATTCTTCCCGCTGATCACCAATGTAAGGAACATTCTTCCCACTGATCACCAATGTAAGGAACATTCTTCCCACTGATCACCAATGTAAGGAACATTCTTCCCACTGATCACCAATGTAAGGAACATTCTTCTCACTGATCACCAATGTAAGGATCATTCTTCTCACTGATCACCAATGTAAGGAACATTCTTCTCACTGATCACCAATGTAAGGAACATTCTTCTCACTGATCACCAATGTAAGGAACATTCTTCTCACTGATCACCAATGTAGGGAACATTCTTCCCACTGATCACCAATGTAAGGAGCATTCTTCCCACTGATCACCAATGTAAGGAACATTCTTCCCACTGATCACCAATGTAAGGAGCATTCTTCCCACTGATCACCAATGTAAGGAACATTCTTCTCACTGACTACCAATGTAGGGAACATTCTTCCCACTGATCACCAATGTAAGGAGCATTCTTCCCACTGATCACCAATGTAAGGAACATTCTTCCCACTGATCACCAATGTAAGGAACATTCTTCCCACTGACCACCAATGTAAGGGACATTCTTCTCACTGATCACCAATGAATTGGTTTAAACTGGTGTTCCCCAAGACCTGAAAATTATTGTAAGGGTTTCTCTCGGGAAATGTTGAGAAAGACGGCTCTATTGTATTCTCCTTCACTCTTTCCCCTGGCAGCTCCATAAAGGGTTATCTTTTTTTCCTTCTCCCTTCTTGTTGGGAGTTTTTGGAAAGGAAATCATGATTCGCCCTGAGGCAGTTGGTGTTTTTGGGGTGATACAATTTTGGAAGAAAAGTGGTAGGTTGATCTTTTGGTGTCACCACAATGGAATATGCAAATTTTTATCCTTTTGTGATAGAATTCCTCTTCTTTTGAGCTGGCGATGAAAGGGGTTAATGGCAACTGCGGCCTCTTTTCAGGGAAGCGATGGACAATGTTCTATTACTGAGAGATAATTACACTGAGAATATTCTCACCTCTGAAGTCGGAGTAATTATTAAGCATCTTCCATTAACAGATCCTCCTGGCGCTGGTACAGAAATAGCATCTTACTACCAGATGAAGATAGCTGGACTTAACCCTTTCATGTTACCTACAGACATACCAGATGAAGTATGTGTGCACTCGGATAGGAGGATGAGAACTCCTCAGTGGTGGCCTCTTCCTAAGGAATACTAAACAATCAAGTACAAGTCCATCCTGACCATCAGTTGTCTGAGAAATTCTTCTAGAGGTCCACTCCATAAATCTGATGGTTCCACCATAGTTCCAGGACTGCTCCATAAAGAGTTTAGAATGTATAAAGGTTGAGTGGATTCAGGAGAGAGCTCTCCATACAATAAATCTTCTCATTCTGAAGGGTTTCTCCAGAGGTTCCTAGAAGTTCCTTGAGCTGTCTGATTGACCTCCAATATGATGGTACCTGCATAGTTCCAGGGCCACTCCATAAAGAGTTTGGCATGAATAAAGGGGAGTAGATGCAGTAGAGAGCTCTCTGTATAATAGACATTATCATTCTGAAAGGTTCCTCTAGAGGTTATTAGAAGTTTCTTGAGCTGTGGCTGATTGACCTCCAATCTGATGGTTCCACCATAGTTCCAGGACCACTCCATAAAGGGTTTAGAATGTATACAGGGGGAGTAGATGCAGGAGAGAGCTCCCCATATAATTTATGTATTTCAGTTACTTATATAGCGCCGTCAATTCACGCAGCGCTTTACATATACATTGTACATTCACATCAGTCCCTACCCTCAAGGAGCTTACAATCTAAGGTCCCTAACTCACATTCTTGCATACTAGGGACAATTTAGACAGAAGCCAATTAACCTACCAGCATGTCTTTGGAATGTCAGAGGAAACCGGAGTACCCGGAGGAAACCCACGCAGGCACAGGGAGAACATGCAAACTCCAGGCAGGTAGTGTCATGGTTGGGATTCAAACCAGCGACCCTTCTTACTGCTAGGCGAAAGTTCTACCCACTACACCACTGTTCTCATTCTGAAGGGTTCCTCCGGAGGTTCCTAGAAGTTCCATGAGCTGTGTCTGGAAATCCGGGGGTGGGGAGGGTGTAAATCTTTGGTCATACCCATATCCGCAGCAGGTCTCCAAGGTGAAGACTGATGGTTCCACAATAGTTCCAAAATGGCTCTATTAAGAGTTTAGAGTGAATAAAGGGGAGTCAATGCAGAAGAGAGCTCTCAATATAATAGACAATCTCATTCTGAAGGGTTCCTCCAGAGGTTTCTAGAGCTTCCTGGAGCTGTGGCTGATTGACCTCCAATCTGATGGTGCCACCATGGTGCTAGGTCCGCTCCATAAAGAGTTTGGAGTGAATAAAGGGGAGTAGATGCAGGAAAGAGCTCTCCATAAAATAGACATTCACATTCTGATGGGTTCCTCCAGAGGTTTCTAGGGCTTCCTAGAGCTGTGGTTGATTGAGCTGCAATAGGATGGTTCCTGCATAGTTCCAGGACCAACATCAGCTGGCAAAGCCAGCGCCATGACACCAACGGTCTTTTAACTGTCTAGAAAGGTGGAATTCTGACCACCACTGTAGGATATGCATTATTAAAGGCTTGTAGGGGCATTCCCTAGGTTGGCCACATTTGCTGATGTACCTTTTCACTGAGATCTCTCTGAATAGTTTGGGTAACAACCAAATTTTTCTGGTATTTTATGCTGACAGGTCCTGTTTACAGTGGTGGAATTGCAGTTACCTGTACATATAGCAGCTTTCTCTGGCTCACCGTGTAGGGCCCATAGGCCAGAAGAGTTCTCGGCGGGTTGTATAGTAACCCCAACAATGAGAACTGTAGAGTATTGGCCGTTCTGTATGTACTGTGATGGAGCATGAAGAGTTTGTTCTGTTGGCTGACGTAAATTTTAGTCTTCTGCTGATATTATCTAATGTATCTTTTGTTTCCTCTCCTTCCAGGGATCGCGACTACCACCTGAAGACCTACAAGTCCGTCATCCCAGGCAGTAAACTGGTGGACTGGCTCATATCACAGGTAAGGAGATCAATTATCCATGACCCCATTATCACTGAACGGGCATCTGAACGGTATCGCTTTCTTTATTTCTTTCTTTGGCCAATCACAGTGGTCACAGTGATGGTCGATCCGTCCATCAAAGACCAGCAGATGATATTGTTTGAGAAGTTTATCAGCATACCATGAACTTCCCGCCTAGGAATACGGAACAGATGCTGCTGATTATGGAGCAGATATGGGCTGGCTGGGTGGGAATTTTTATTTTGGGTTTTGCTCATTAATTTGTTTTTGATGTTGGCAGATGTGATCGAGATTCCGGCGATCAGGCATTTTTTTAGAAATGTTCTCGCCTCTGCGCGTTGCTGACGCAGCGCCGCCTCGTGACATTTCCAGATAAACAAGGCTTTTGATTTGGTCTCTCGGCACCATCAAGTTCATACGTTTGGCCACAGACGCGTGCAGCTGAGTGACATCACTCCCCCGCCCCCCCCCCCTCGATGGCTGACATCTCCCTGACCCGTCTCTGGAAGTCTCCGACAATCTGCAAGAATTGGAAAGTTTTCTCCACTTTTTCCGCCTCTGCCTTTTCCGAGGGATCCGAGCCTGGCGGCGCGTTCAGAGATGGAAACAATCTCAGGAAAATAAAAGCTGAGATGATTTCCTCCCCTCGGCGACGTTAAGGATCCGTAGAGGCCGATGACGTTTCAATCGAGCGCATTTTTGGCTGCTGGCGGCGCTCGGCTCCCAACAATGTCCCTCATTAGCCGTAAAATTAAAAAAAAAAAACAGTCCGCTCCCCATTTAGCTGCCATCAGCCGTCAATAAAACTTCCTGTTTTCTGCGGCCAGGAGAAGCGCGGCGCTATTTATACAAAGCATGAATGAACGTGGCGGGAGGGAGGCGGCGGGTAATTGTTCAGAGGGGGATTCTGGGTAATTCCAAGCATTCTTCAGCAGATAAAAAGTAACGGGTGTCTTTTTTTTTTTTTTTTTAGGGTGACTGTCAGACGAGAGAGGAGGCCGTCGCTCTTGGCGTTGGGCTCTGTAACAATGGATTCATGCATCATGGTAAGCTGAAGGACCTTGGCTTCTAGGCTGGCTTAAAGCCCGATAAATGCTGGCGCTCCCAGACTGCAGCTAGAGGGCGCTAAAGGTGACCTCCACGCCAACCGCTAAATAAACAGACGAGATACATATATGAGAGATGTGACCTGCCAAAGGATCCTGTCCTGAGATTTACCCAGCTCTGCCCCTCGGCACGGCCCCGTCTGGCAGGGGAGGAGACCTGATTGTTCTCTGCTGTCAGTAACACTTTTAGGTCTTGTCCCTCCCCACCCCCAGCTTGTGACTGGACAGTGAAAGGAGAAGCAGCAGACTGATGAGCTCATCTGTCACTCTGCTCTCCTATCAGTGTGTCCCCTGTTAGCACTGCAGCACAACGGATTGCCTCTTTTGTACAGAGCCTTGCAAAAGTATTCATACCCCTTGAAATTTCCCACATTTTGTCATGTTACAACCAAAAACGTAAATGTATTTTATTGGGATTTTATGTGATAGACCAACACAAAGTGTCACATAATTGTGAGGTGGAAGGAAAATGATAAATGATACAAATAAATATGTGAAAAGTGGGGGGGGACATTTGTATTCAGTCCCCTTTACTCCGATACCCCTAACTAAAATCTAGTGGAACCAATTGCCTTCTGAAGTCACCTAATTAGTAAATAGAGTCCACCTGTGTGTCATTTAATCTCAGTATAAATACAGCTGTTCTGTGAAGCCCTCAGAGGTTTGTTAGAGAGCCTTAGTGAACAAACAGCATCATGAAGGCCAAGGAACACACCAGACAGGTCAGGGATAAAGTTGTGGAGAAGTATAAAGCAGGGTTAGGTTATAAAAAATATCTCAAGCTTTGAACATCTCACGGAGCTCTGTTCAATCCATCATCGGAAAATGGAAAGAGTATGGCACAACTGCAAACCTACCAAGACATGGCCGTCCACCTAAACTGACCGGCCGGGCAAGGAGAGCATTCATCAGAGAAGAGCCAAGAGGTCCATGGTAACTCTGGAGGAGCTGCAGAGATCCACAGCTCAGGTGGGAGAATCTGTCCACAGGACAACTATTAGTCGTGTTCTCCACAAATCTGCCCTTTATGGAAGAGTGACAAGAAGAAAGACATTGGTGAAAGAAAGTCATAAGAAGTCCTGTTTGTAGTTTGTGAGAAGCCATGTGGAGGACACAGCAAACATGTGGAAGAAGGTGCTCTGGTCAGATGAGACCAAAATTCTACTTTTTGGTCTAAAAGCAAAACGCTATGTGTGGGGGAAAACTAACACTACACATCACCCTGAACACACCATCCCCACCGTGAAACATGGTGGTGGCAGCATCATGTGGTGGGGATGCTTTTCTTCATCAGGGACAGGGGAGCTGGTCAGAGTTGATGGGAAGATGGATGGAGACAAATACAGGATAATCTTAGAAGAAAACCTGTTCGAGTCTGCAAAAGACTTGAGACTGGGGCGGAGGTTCATGACGTCACCCCCCAGCACCATGGGAGTCGGGGAAAGGTGACTATATTATCAAACTGTTCTTCTATGGAGGGGGAAGGGGGCACCTTGAATGAGCAGATTTTGCGTTCATTCGTTTTTCATTAATTTGTGTCTTTTGTAGCTCCCTGTTTTTTGGCATTAAGGCTTCTTGCACGCTGGGGGGGGGTCTAAATGGCGTGCGTGAATCCTGGCATTTTAGCGCACCCGGGAGCGACGAGTCCAGCCCTGCTGTCTGCAGCTTGTCAAAGTCTATGGCAGGCGGGGGCGGGGTGAGGTGGGGGTGGTCATGTTTAGGGTGCTGTGCGTTCCTATGGAGCACAGACGATCCTGCGTTTTCGTTTCTGAACTCATAGGTGAGGCTGGGCGCTGTAGCTGTACCTACTGGGTGCACTAAAACACTGCGGTTAGACCCCCCCCCCCCCCCGTGTGCAGGGGGGCTGACACACACAGGTAAAAATTATTCCACCGCCATGATCACATTCATGTCTGTTCGTTTATTAATGAGTGCGCAACCTGCGACCCTCCAGCTGTTGCGGAACTACAAGTCCCATCGTGCCTCTGCATTTGGGAGTCATGCTTGTAACTGTCAGCCTTGCAATGCCTCATGAGACTTGTAGTTCTGCAACAGCTGGAGGCAGGGGCGTACCTACAGGGGTCGCAGGGGTCGCAATGCAACCCAGCCACATGCTCCAGGGGTGCCTGGATATGGGGGGGCGGCGGGATGTAGTGGAACCAACCCCTCCATGCAGACTCTGAATGCCTGCTCCTCCTCCTCTCCCTCCTGCACACATTCAGCGGCTGCAGGAGAGAAATGGAGGGCATCGGTTGCTCTATATGCCCCTCCCATCCCCACCCTGTCCTGCTGCCCCGGGCCCCTGTGTGCTTCCCTGGTGCTCCCTCCGTGCAGCGCTGCTGTGTTTCCCGCTCCCGCCGTCTGCTACGGGGGGTACTGTCAGGATGGAGAGCGGGGAAGGAGCCAGTAAATGTGTAATTTACTGGCCCCTTCCTTGTCTTAATGAATAGAGTCAGTAATCCGTACCGAACTGTTTTTTTTTTCTTATTATATATTATTCCGTTTACAAATGAACGGGGAGCCTCTGTACAGAGCTATTCCTGTTCATTCATTCTGTGCACCTGAGGCTACAGGGAAAGGGGCTGATGAATCTGTCCTCAGTCCCTTTCTCTGTCTCAAAAGTAACAAGGGTCTGTTTAGACCACTGATACTTCACCAAAGCCCCCCTGGAGTGGGGGGGGGGGGGGTTGTCCTTAAAAACACGTGATAAATAATAAATAATATATAAAAAACTATTACAAAAAAAAAAAAAAAGGTAAAAAATATTTAAAAAAAAACTTCTGACACCAGTGGCAGAACTACTGGGGTCACATTGGCGACTGGGCTCTGACGTTCCGCCTCTGTGGAGGGACCCCTAGACAGCAGGATGGTTGCCCGCTGCAGGAGCGTAATAAAGGGTCCCACATTGGGAGTAAAGGGCCCCCGGGATCAGTAGGAAGGGCCCCCTTCAGAGGCCAGGGGGGCCCCCTTTATGGTTTCTTGCACCGGGGGGCCCTGAAAGTTCTAGGTACGCCTCTGGCTGGAGGGCCACAGGTTGAGCACCCATTTAGTACTAACATTCTCTCTAACATATCTTCTGCCGTGTAAGAAGATATATGTAAGTATAGGGGTTAGTGGCGCTGCCCGTCACCTGAAGAGCGAACCTCCTGTGTGAGTCACTCCTCTCAGGTGAGAACCAAGTGACTATTTACATCCAGTGAAATTAGAGGGGTTCTCGCCCCTTAATGTGTATTGGTATAGACTCACACAGGAGGTTCACGCTTCAGGTGACGGGCAGTACCACTACCCCTATACTTACATATATGTTCTTACGTTGTTGGGGGCCCCAGGCTCTGGAGCCCTTTAGGGGAGGCTGCAGCCTCACCTACACCTAAGCGCGGAAAGTATTCATTTTTATATCTCCTGCCGTGTTGATTCCTGGCAGACATGGCGGCCAATCGCCGCGGACAAGTCGGTGTTTTTGCTGCTTCATGTCTGGATTCTGGATCTTTTTATAGCGGAGTTTTGTGGTCGGGGAACTCTGAATGGTGCCAACCACCCCCGACGAGTGCTGCAGCCTGTAATTGTCTGGAAGCCGGAGAAACACTTGTGGCCTGTCCTCGCCAGTCCCTCCTCCACCAGTCCCTCCTCCGCTCCGGGCACAGGACAGTTTTGTCATTAACATGTGGATGGGATATGTCACCAGATCACCGACAAGCATGCTACAAAGCCAAAAGCTCCTTTTGTTACAGGATCTCAGAGATAGGAGAAGTCTTGGGGACCTTACAGGGATCCTCCATCAGACGTGTGATGACTGTTACCTGATGAAGAGTCCCTGCAAAGGCCCCCCCCCCGAAACTTTGCTTATCTATGTGATTGTAGTGCTACCCCCATAGGGGCCGCTGGATTAACTGGTTCTTTCCCAAAAGAGTGCCGAGGCCTCCATTCACACAGGCAACAGCAGCGCTGGGACAAGGTCCTCCAGCGCCATGCCAAACTTTGTGCACTGGTCCAAATCATTTGGTGGGGGGAGGGGGGATTATGGTGTGGGGGTTGTTTTTCAGGGGTTGGGCTTGGCCCCCTTAGTTCCAGTGAAGGGAACTCTTAAGGCGTCAGCATACCAAGACATTTTGGACAATTTAATGCTCCCAACTTTGTGGGAACAGTTTGGGGACGGCCCCTTCCTGTTCCAAAATGACTGCGCACCAGTGCACAAAGCAAGGTCCATAAAGACATGGATGAGTGAATTTGGGGTGGAGGAACTTGACTGGCCTGCACAGAGTCCTGACCTTAACCCGATAGAACACCTTTGGGATAAATTAGAGCAGAGACTGTGAGCCAGGCCTTCTCGTCCAACATCAGTGCCTGACCTCACAAATGTGCTTCTGGAAGAATGGTCAAACATTCCCATAGACACCCTCCTAAACCTTGTGGACACCCTTCCCAGAAGAGTTGAAGCTGTTATAGCTGCAGAGGGTGGGCCAACTCAATATTGAACCCTATGGACGAAGACTAGGATGCCATTGTGTGTGTGTATGTATGTATGTAAAGGCAGGCGTCCCAATACTTTTGACAATATAGTGTGTGTGTATATGTATGTATGTGTATATATATATATATATATATATATATATATATATATATATATATACACACACTGTACGGGCTTGGGACAGGGTTTGGGCTTGCAGTGATGGCGTCAGGTTGACATCAGTCTGGGACTTTTCGGAGATCATTCAGATGCAGCTTTCCCCGACTTGTTCATTCCCCGACTTAGTTGGGGTTGGCAGAACACTTTGGTGGGGGTGGGTCAGCCACGCCTCTTGACCATTGACCTCTGGGGACCCACCTGCTGACCTTTTGGAGGAGGTCCCTATTCCAATCCCTGAGTCCTAACCTTGTTCTTCAAGGGGAAACCCTGACCCTAACACTATCCCTAACCCAACCCCTAACCCTCCTGTTGACCTCCTTCAATCAGGTTTTGCATTCCCATAGAATGGGCTCAGTAACACAGGCCTTATATGTTTGCACACGTAGCTCGTCGTCTATAAACCGTGGCTAGGTCATGCCATCCTCTGTATTAACGCTCCGCCATCTTGTCTTCTCAGTCCTGGAGAAGAGCGAATTCAAAGACGAATCGCAGTTTTTCCGATTCCACGCCGATGAGGAGATGGAGGGGACGAGCTCCAAGAACAAGCAGCTCCGGAATGACTTCAAACTGATAGAGAACATCCTGGCCAAGACCCTTCTGGTAAGAACCCCCCCCCAGTACTGTCCCACACGGCCTCCATATTTGTAGGTGAGGCCTCTGTCAGGACACGATGGCAGCCGAACGTTGTGTCATAAATAAAGGTCAGGGTAGGGGGTGGATTGTGCTGACTTATTTCCTTATCAGAGGATCTTGTGTAACGTTACCCGGCTCGGCTCACTCTGCAGGTTGTGGTGGCACAAGGCCTCTCCTCCGCAGCACACAGACAAGCCTCATCCTTCTTAGCGGAAACCACACGCTGCTCGTTTAGGTGTTAGCTTTAATCTTGATGCACAATAATACACATATTGGGTGGTTTTGTGTTTTATTATTAGATATCCCGGCAACTGAATTTCCAGCATGCATGCAACACGAGTGTCAGAAACTAACATTAAAACCTAAAGACACAAATACTGATGTGTGTGATGAAGACACATCTAAAATCCATACAAACCCTCCTTAGGGTCTAAAGTCTATACAAAGACCTATTAGGGTTTAAAGTCCATACAAACCCTCCTTAGGATCTAAAGCAGGGATCCTCAAACTACGGCCCTCCAGCTGTTGCGGAACTACACATCCCATGAGGCATTGTAAAACTCTGACATTCACAGACATGACTAGGCATGATGGGAATTGTAGTTCTTGAACAACTGGAGGGCCATGGTTTGAAGACCCTTGATCTAAAGTCAAAACAAAGCCCTATTAGGGTCTAAAGTCTATACAAACTCTCCTTGGGGTCTAAAGTCCATACAAAGAGCCCTCTTCCCTCCTGACACTTTTCTAATTCGGAGCTTAATCAGCTTTATGATTGAAGCCTTAAGTGAGTGGAATGCATTTTGGGAAGAGGCCTAAGCAGACTTTGTATGGGCTCTTTATTTGTATAACATTTTATCACAGGATTGACCCTCAGAGTGCTGCCTCCATTTTTATCTATAATTAGTGCACCTCTAAATGTAAAGGCCCCACCATCATCACCTGTGATGAGCTAAGACACACAGTTGTGTGAGATCAGAAGGCCCCAATGTACCAGTAGCTTTGTCCACACATGGACTGATGGGACGGTCACATGCACTACTCCAGTGTAAAATCTCATCTGTCAGAGCCAGAGATACAGTGCCTTGAAAAAGTATTCTTGCCCATTGAAATTTTCCACGTTTTGTCATGTTACAACCAAAAATGTTAATGTATTTTATTGGGAATTTATATGATAGACCAACACAAAGCAGCATATAGTTGTGAAGTACATGGAAAATGATAAATGGTTTTCAACATTCATTTACAAATAAATATGTGAAAAGTGTGGGGGGGGGGTGCATTTGTATTCAGCCCCCTTTACTCTGATACCCCTAACTAATATCTAGTGGAACCAGTTGCCTTCAGAAGTCACCTAATTAGTAAATAGAGTCCACCTGTGTGTAATTTAATCTGAGTATAGTGGGAAAAATGCCCCTTACATTGGTGGTCAGTGGGAAAAATGTCCCTTACATTGGTGGTCAGTGGGAAAAATGTCCCTTACATTGGTGGTCAGTGAGAAGAATGTTCCTTACATTGGTGATCAGTGAGAAGAATGTTCCTTACATTGGTGATCAGTGAGAAGAATGTTCCTTACATTGGTGATCAGTGGGAAGAATGTTCCTTACATTGGTGATCAGTGAGAAGAATGTTCCTTACATTGGTGGTCAGTGAGAACAATGTTCCTTACATTGGTGATCAGTGAGAAGAATGTTCCTTACATTGGTGATCAGTGAGAAGAATGTTCCTTACATTGGTGGTCAGTGAGAACAATGTTCCTTACATTGGTGGTCAGTGAGAAGAATGTTCCTTACATTGGTGATCAGTGGGAAGAATGTTCCTTACATTGGTGATCAGTGAGAAGAATGTTCCTTACATTGGTGATCAGTGGGAAGAATGTTCCTTACATTGGTGATCAGTGGGAAGAATGTTCCTTACATTGGTGATCAGTGAGAAGAATGTCCCTTACATTGGTGATCAGTGAGAAGAATGTTCCTTACATTGGTGATCAGTGAGAAGAATGTTCCTTACATTGGTGATCAGTGAGAAGAATGTTCCTTACATTGGTGATCAGTGGGAAGAATGTTCCTTACATTGGTGATCAGTGAGAAGAATGTTCCTTACATTGGTGATCAGTGAGAAGAATGTTCCTTACATTGGTGATCAGTGAGAAGAATGTTCCTTACATTGGTGATCAGTGAGAAGAATGTTCCTTACATTGGTGATCAGTGGGAAGAATGTTCCTTACATTGGTGATCAGTGAGAAGAATGTCCCTTACATTGGTGATCAGTGGAAGAATGTCCCATACATTGGTGGCCATTGGGAAGAAAGCTCCTTACATTGGTGATCAGTGAGAAGAATGTTCCTTACATTGGTGATCAGTGGGAAGAATGTTCCTTACATTGGTGATCAGTGAGAAGAATGTCCCTTACATTGGTGATCAGTGGAAGAATGTCCCATACATTGGTGGCCATTGGGAAGAAAGCTTTCTTCTGATGGTAAGTAGGAAGATTGCCCCTCTCACAGTGGTGGTCAGTATATGACCCTTCGAGAGCTAAAAAAGATCATTGGTGTCATGCTGATGGCTTTGCTAAGTGGCATTGGCCTCTGGAACTGTGTAGGCAATATCAAGTCAAGGTCAGTCAGCCACAGCTCAAGGAAACCATGGCAACCTTTTGAGGCACTAAAGGGTTTCATGGATTCCTTATTCAGAGTGGCTGCTCCAGACTAGGAACTGCTCCACATTCTTGGGTCTTGCAATGGCTTGCTGGATGGTGCCGTCAGATAATTCTAGGAGCATTTATTAGCAACACATCAAACTCATGCAACTTCAAAACCACCAATGTTCCAGGACCTCACCATGCAGGGACCTCTCTTTAGACGCCCAGTATGGCAGAAATGTATAACACGTGAGATTTATAATTTTGTCAAAATTGGTGCGTGAGGTCATAATGACATCATATCCAACCCTCATTGCATTCTATTTAAGTGACACTAATTTGGACATTTGATAGGTTCTCCGCTTTTCACCGTTGGTATCTCATTATTGCAGTTTTCATGCCTTCTCCTTTTTGGGGTGGGGGGGAGGGGGGACAGGGGCGGGAAGGGGATGTTAAAATAAGCCCGGTAGGTGAAAATCATGACTTCATTGACCTGTAAATATGGACAGCTCGTGAGATGACCCCATCCAGCACTTGTGTCAGGATTAGTCTTGAAATTTCCACCATGTGAAGGACTGGCTGTACGAGCGGCGAGGAATCTGCGTGTTTGCGCCTTGTTTGCAGCGAGAGGCCCAAACACTGTAATTAGGGTCAGCCAGATGTTTTACACATTGCCGGAATTTTGTAGTCTTTTATTTGTGGATATAAATAGCTTGCTTGCATTCCTCACCACCCCGGACGGCTGCTCAGAAATAGAAATTTCCTTCCACGCTCTTTACTTGACTTTACGATAGATGCCGCGTCCTGAAAGCGAGGAGCGCTCCGCAATTAGCCGAGGGACCACAGGAGAGAACCTCGGAACAAGAATGACGGCTACAGGAGGCCCAACCTGTGCCATGAGCCTGCTATGGGCCACCACTCCGGTGCTTGGGTGGTGGTCAGGGATAGAGCTCCCCCTACAGGCCATCTTATGTCATGCTGCCAGAATAGAATAAAACGTGGATCTGTTTAATTTTAGGGGAAAATATTTACACATCTTGGGGTATTTTTGTAACTTTTATCCAAAACGTATATTTATGCAGCTTTTATTAGGAATCGGGGGGGAGGGGGGGTGGGGGTTGGACTGCGGCTTTATCTAAAGCCATTCTGAACTGTCTAGATCAGACAGCTACTGTATAGACACAGTCAGGTTATGGCAGGTCCATAGCTAAAAATGAACTGGGCATGCTGAGACATGTAGTTCCACCAGTAGAGATGGTCAGCCTATGGCAGTTCCATGGCTAAAAATGAACTGGGCATGCTGAGACATGTAGTTCCACCAACAGACATGGTCAGCCTATGGCAGTTCCATGGCTAAAAATGAACTGGACATGCTGAGACATATAGCTCCACCAGTAGAGATGGTCAGCCTATGGCAGTTCCATGGCTAAAAATGAACTGGGCATGCTGAGACATATAGTTCCTCCAGTAGACCTGGTCAGTTTACGGCAGGTCCATGGGTAAAAATGACCTGGGCATGCTGAGACATATAGTTCAACCAACAGACATGGTCGGTTGTCATGCACAGCTGCTCCACAATCTGGTCTTGTCTTGGTAAATTCCACTCATAGTTCCACCGGTAGACACTGTCGGCTTATGGTAGTTCCACAGCTAAAACCTGGGAACTTTGGGCCAACAAGCCTGCTTTCATCTCCGCGCTCATTCCAGCCAGAGTGATGACTGCGCTGCCTGGTATACAGATTGCCAGTAGAGGGAGACAGGATCGGGTGTCCTCTGCTGTGGAAGTCGAACTATGTCCAACAATGCAGCTAGCGAGGAGATATCTGCATTGATAGCCGACACTATAAATATTGTCTCTTTCCTCAGATCCCCCACAAGAAGAAGATTATGGCTTTGAAATCGAAGAGAAGAACAAAGCGATTGTGGTGAAGTCTGTCCGGAAGGGATCGCATGCCGAGGTGAGCGCCGCCCCGAGGTCATCATGATGTCCTTGTGAACTCTGATAAATCTATTATGTCCAAAAAATATTCATGAAAAAATTTACCAGCAGAGCGGCTGCCCAACGAAACCGATATCTATACAGATACATGTGAAGTGCTGGCCCTTTAAGTGCAAAAGAAATAAATGTTGATTATATCACTAAAACCTCTGAAGATCACAAACAATCATCTGTGATAAAATCAATACAAAATATATTACAAATAAATCCAGTCCCCTCACATTCTCTGAATTATACATCACACTGCAAAGAAATGTATCTTCTTAAAAGTGATGTTAGCTCAGCGACTGAAAAATACGTCACATAGCCAAACTCCTTCCCCACCACCGCCAGATAACCAAACTCCTTCCCCACCACTGCCAGATAACCAAACTCCTTCCCCACCTCCTCCAGATAACCAAACTCCTTCCCCACCTCCTCCAGATAACCAAACTCCTTCCCCACCTCCTCCAGATAACCAAACTCCTTCCCCCACCACCGCCACATAGCCAAACTCCATCCCCACCTCCACCACATAGCCAAACTCCTTCCCCCACCTCCACCACATAGCCAAACTCCTTCCCACCTCCTCCAGATAACCAAACTCCTTCCCCCACCTCCACCACATAGCCAAACTCCTTCCCCACCTCCGCCAGATAACCAAACTCCTTCCCCACCTCCTCCAGATAACCAAACTCCTTCCCCACACCGCCAGATAACCAAACTCCTTCCCCACCACCGCCAGATAACCAAACTCCTTCCCCACCAACACCACATAGCCAAACTCCTTCCCCACCACCGCCAGATAACCAAACTCCTTCCCCACCACCGCCAGATAACCAAACTCCTTCCCCACCTCCTCCAGATAACCAAACTCCTTCCCCACCACCGCCAGATAACCAAACTCCTTCCCCACCACCGCCAGATAACCAAACTCCTTCCCCACCAACACCACATAGCCAAACTCCTTCCCCACCACCGCCAGATAACCAAACTCCTTCCCCACCACCGCCAGATAACCAAACTCCTTCCCCACCTCCTCCAGATAACCAAACTCCTTCCCCACCTCTGCCAGATAACCAAACTCCTTCCCCACCAACACCACATAGTCAAACTCCTTCCCTCACCTCCACCACATAGCCAAACTCCTTCCCCCACCTCCACCACATAGCCAAACTCCTTCCCCACCTCCACCACATAGCCAAACTCCTTCCCCACCACCGCCAGATAGCCAAACTCCTTCCCCACCACCGCCAGATAACCAAACTCCTTCCCCCACCTCCACCACATAGCCAAACTCCTTCCCCACCTCCTCCAGATAACCAAACTCCTTCCCCACCTCCTCCAGATAACCAAACTCCTTCCCACCTCCACCACATAGCCAAACTCCTTCCCACCTCCACCACATAGCCAAACTCCTTCCCCACCAACACTACATAGCCAAACTCCTTCCCCCACCTCCACCACATAGCCAAACTCCTTCCCCACCACCGCCAGATAACCAAACTCCTTCCCCACCTCCTCCAGATAACCAAACTCCTTCCCCCACCTCCACCACATAGCCAAACTCCTTCCCCACCACCGCCAGATAGCCAAACTCTTCCCCACCACCGCCACATAGCCAAACTCCTTCCCCACCTCCACCAGATAGCCAAACTCCTTCCCCACCACCGCCACATAGCCAAACTCCTTCCCCACCACCGCCACATAGCCAAACTCCTTCCCCACCTCCACCACATAGCCAAACTCCTTCCCCACCTCCACCAGATAGCCAAACTCCTTCCCACACCGCCACATAGCCAAACTCCTTCCCCACCTCCACCAG